>NW_028251239.1:0-71089 GCF_964263255.1 Lissotriton vulgaris
TTGAAATATATATATATATATATATATATATATATATATGCACTTTATTGAAACATATATATATATATATATATATATTCCCAAAAGCCTCTGAGCTTTAAAAGACGCACTCCGTGGGGAAGTTGTTCACAGAACTTTATTAGCATTACAGTGGCGTCACGAGCCCGCAGTTTTATGTCCCTGACGCGTTTCGGTGCACACCTGCACCTTATTCCTAGGGAAAGGCAAGTTGTAACATCGGGGCTGGACTGTCGCCTCTTTTACCCTTCCAATGCATGTGTTTTCCAGTGAGCAGCATGCTGGGAGCGGCAGTCCTCAATTTCTCCCCTTCTATGGGTCCCATGTACAACTTTGTTGCTTCGCCATAATTTTCCTTGCATTTACCTCTCGGCCCTCCAGTGAGCCCCAGGTTCGTGCTGCCACTGCCACAATATCAGAATTCCTAACGCCGGAAACATGCTGCCTTAATTTGCAGCCACACAGAAAGCATCCCGGTGTCAGCAGCGGTGCGTCTTTCCACGGCCGGAGATGCCATGTTAGTCCATATTCCCAAAAGCCTCCGAGCTTTAAAAGACGCACTCCGTGGGGAAGTTATTCACAGGACTTTATTAGCATTACAGTGGCGTCACGAGTCCGCAGTTTTATGTCCCTGACGCGTTTCGGTGCACACCTGCACCTTATTCCTAGGGAAAGGCAAGTTGTAACATCCGGGCTGGACTGTCGCCTCTTTTACCCTTCCAATGCATGTGTTCTCCAGTGAGCAGCATGCTGGGAGCGGCAGTCCTCAATTTCTCCCCTTCTATGGGTCCCATGTACAACTTCGTTGCTTCGCCATAATTCTCCTTGCATTTACCTCTCGGCCCTCCAGTGAGCCCCAGGTTCGTGCTGCCACTGCCACAATATCAGAATTCCTCACGCCGGAAACAGGCTGCCTTAATTTGCAGCCACACAGAAAGCATCCCGGTGTCAGCAGCAGTGCGTCTTTCCACGGCCGGAGATGCCGTGTTAGTCCATATTCCCAAAAGCCTCCGAGCTTTAAAAGACGCACTCCGTGGGGAAGTTGTTCACAGAACTTTATTAGCATTACAGTGGCGTCACGAGCCCGCAGTTTTATGTCCCTGACGTGTTTCGGTGCACACCTGCACCTTATTCCTAGGGAAAGGCAAGTTGTAACATCCGGGCTGGACTGTCGCCTCTTTTACCCTTCCAATTCATGTGTTCTCCAGTGAGCAGCATGCTGGGAGCGGCAGTCCTCAATTTCTCCCCTTCTATGGGTCCCATGTACAACTTTGTTGCTTCGCCATTATTCTCCTTGCATTTACCTCTCGGCCCTCCAGTGAGCCCCAGGTTCGTGCTGCCACTGCCACAATATCAGAATTCCTCACGCCGGAAACAGGCTGCCTTAATTTGCAGCCACACAGAAAGCATCCCGGTGTCAGCAGCGGTGCGTCTTTCCACGGCCGGAGATGCCGTGTTAATCCATATTCCCAAAAGCCTCCGAGCTTTAAAAGACGCACTCCGTGGGGAAGTTGTTCACAGAACTTTATTAGCATTACAGTGGCGTCACGAGCCCGCAGTTTTATGTCCCTGACGCGTTTTGGTGCACACCTGCACCTTATTCCTAGGGAAAGGCAAGTTGTAACATCCGGGCTGGACTGTCGCCTCTTTTACCCTTCCAATGCATGTGTTCTCCAGTGAGCAGCATGCTGGGAGCGGCAGTCCTCAATTTCTCCCCTTCTATAGGTCCCATGTACAACTTTGTTGCTTCGCCATTATTCTCCTTGCATTTACCTCTCGGCCCTCCAGTGAGCCCCAGGTTCGTGCTGCCACTGCCACAATATCAGAATTCCTCACACCGGAAACATGCTGCCTTAATTTGCAGCCACACAGAAAGCATCCCGGTGTCAGCAGCGGTGCGTCTTTCCACGGCCGGAGATGCCGTGTTAGTCCATATTCCCAAAAGCCTCCGAGCTTTAAAAGACGCACTCCGTGGGGAAGTTGTTCACAGAACTTTATTAGCATTACAGTGGCGTCACGAGCCCGCAGTTTTATGTCCCTGACGCGTTTTGGTGCACACCTGCACCTTATTCCTAGGGAAAGGCAAGTTGTAACATCCGGGCTGGACGGTCGCCTCTTTTACCCTTCCAATGCATGTGTTCTCCAGTGAGCAGCATGCTGGGAGTGGCAGTCCTCAATTTCTCCCCTTCTATGGGTCCCATGTACAACTTTGTTGCTTCGCCATAATTCTCCTTGCATTTACCTCTCGGCCCTCCAGTGAGCCCCAGGTTCGTCTTTTAAAGCTCGGAGGCTTTTGGGAATATATATATATATATATATATATATATATATATATATATATATATATATATATATATATATATATATATATACATATATATATATCCGCTCCCAGGTTCTCGTTCTGCATAAAGAACCACTCGGACACCTTGAGTGCTTTTGCTCTAGTTTATTAAGCAAACCGGGAAAAACGACGCGTTTCGGGAATGACCCTTGATCACGCCGGTCAAACTTTCAGTGCCACCATGTTTAAATACATAAACAAACCCAATTACACCACGTGACATTTGCTTACAACTGTGGTGGCCATCTTGTAAGGTGCAATGTTGCCTTAAACCACGTATGCATTTCTCATGTCTCTTACATTGATAAGTACCCGGGATTGTATCTTTTTGGCGTATCACAGTACAATTCATTGTATTATTATTAAAGCTAAGGTATACAGTCAAGCAAGTGCAAAATTTCATTTTGTTAGGCTGTGATACCCATCATGGTTTCAGTCTTGCCCCAGTGGGCTGGTCCGTTCTTGGTGTCTTGCCCAAGTGGGCAAATGATATTTCAATGTCTATAGAGAATACATATCACACGTGTTCATGAAACGTTGACCTTGATCTTCTAACCATCAGTTGTTTTACAATTGTCTGTGCTCAAAATAATCTGGAATTAAAAACATGATAAAATTACACTTCCGCAAACTGAATTCAGACGTAAACAATATTTCATTCATGTAAGTGAATTGCTAGCTCCTCACTAATGTTCAGCCCATTTGGAGCCAGACTTTCCAAGTCAACAATGTACCTGGATTCCAATTTGCGCATTGACAATTCTCGATTGCCCCCTCTCACTCCGAGATCCACACTGTCTATCACCACTAAGCGTACCAGGTTCTCGTCACTGAAATGATGTTCTGCAAAGTGGCAAGAAACTGGATACTGTCTGTTCTTATTCTTTATTGCTCGTAAGTGTTCCAGTACTCGTTTTTTGGCCTCATGTTTTGTACTGCCAATGTACCATTTCTGGCAGGGGCATATCAAAACATAGATGCAGTGTGTAGTAGTACAAGTCAGACTTTTCTTGATCACAAATTCCCTGTTTAGATTTGGTATCTGTAAGGTTGTGCAATCTATGCTGTTCCTACAAGCTTTGCATCTCTTACAACATCGGAAACCAGCCGGTTTCACGGTTTTTGAGACATCCCTGGATCTAATGTGGTTGTGGCTCAATTCATCCCTCAGAGTTCTGCTTTTTTTGAAAGTGATCTGTGGATTACTGCTTAAGTTGGTCCTTAAATGAGTGTCTGTTAAGGACCAACTTAAGCAGTAATCCACAGATCACTTTCAAAAAAAGCAGAACCCTGAGGGATGAATTGAGCCACAACCACATTAGATCCAGGGATGTCTCAAAAACCGTGAAACCGGCTGGTTTCCGATGTTGTAAGAGATGCAAAGCTTGTAGGAACAGCATAGATTGCACAACCTTACAGATACCAAATCTAAACAGGGAAGTTGTGATCAAGAAAAGTCTGACTTGTACTACTACACACTGCATCTATGTTTTGATATGCCCCTGCCAGAAATGGTACATTGGCAGTACAAAACATGAGGCCAAAAAACGAGTACTGGAACACTTACGAGCAATAAAGAATAAGAACAGACAGTATCCAGTTTCTCGCCACTTTGCAGAACATCATTTCAGTGACGAGAACCTGGTACGCTTAGTGGTGATAGACAGTGTGGATCTCGGAGTGAGAGGGGGCAATCGAGAATTGTCAATGCGCAAATTGGAATCCAGGTACATTGTTGACTTGGAAAGTCTGGCTCCAAATGGGCTGAACATTAGTGAGGAGCTAGCAATTCACTTACATGAATGAAATATTGTTTACGTCTGAATTCAGTTTGCGGAAGTGTAAATTTATCATGTTTTTAATTCCAGATTATTTTGAGCACAGACAATTGTAAAACAACTGATGGTTAGAAGATCAAGGTCAACGTTTCATGAACACGTGTGATATGTATTATCTATAGACATTGAAATATCATTTGCCCACTTGGGCAAGACACCAAGAACGGACCAGCCCACTGGGGCAAGACTGAAACCATGATGGGTATCACAGCCTAACAAAATGAAATTTTGCACTTGTTTGACTGTATGCCTTAGCTTTAATAATAATACAATGAATTGTACTGTGATACGCCAAAAAGATACAATCCCGGGTACTTATCAATGTAAGAGACATGAGAAATGCATACGTGGTTTAAGGCAACATTGCACCTTACAAGATGGCCGCCACAGTTGTAAGCAAATGTCACGTGGTGTAATTGGGCTTGTTTATGTATTTAAACATGGTGGCACTGAAAGTTTGACGAGCGTGATCAAGGGTCATTCCCGAAACGCGTCGTTTTTCCCGGTTTGCTTAATAAACTAGAGCAAAAGCACTCAAGGTGTCCGAGTGGTTCTTTATGCAGAACGAGAACCTGGGAGCGGATATTTTGCGAAGCGCCGGCTTCGTGACTCGGACCGCCCAGACAGCCTTTTAATCTTCCCCGGCATTCGTGGAGTGAAATATATATATATATATATATATATATATATTATATATATATATATATATATATATATATATATATATATATATATATATATATATATATATATATATATATATATATATATATATATATATATATATATATATGTGCACTCGCCGCTCATTCCAGACCATGAGACCCGTGGAGAGTGGCGCGCACGCCGGCAGAGCATACCAGCAATTAACATTTTTAATATGTCAACATCAGCGCCCATCCAGGGTGAAACAATCCAGTCCATAGTAAGTGTATCAGAAGTTATTTTAATGCATAATGCGTTTCGGCTGCCCCGCAGGCTTGATCGCGTGCAAAGTACAAGCCAATGGTTTACTCTTCGCGCTGGGTGCACAAATCGGGCTGAGAAAATGTTTTAAAGAATGAAGCGCGGACTCCCGCGCTTCGTTGTATTGAAGCCCCTGGGTGGGCCAGTTCCAGGGGGGCACTGAAACAAAATGTGTGAGGGGGCCCAATTCCCCCCACACTGCCCCGGGGACCGCCACCTTCCGGGGCTTGTTTAAAAAAATAAAATAAACCTGTATGGTGGGGCTCGAGCCCCCCCCACACACCCTGGGGACTGCCACCCCCCCCAGGGCACTAAAATGCAAATGTGGGGGTCATTACAGACACCCGAGCCCCAGGAACCACCACCTCCCTGGGGCTTTCTAATTGAAGGGAGGGGGTCCCCCTCCTGGAGCCTGTGATGACCCTGGGGACCGCCACATCCCAGCTCCGGCTCCTGCTGTGTCCCGGGGTGCCTACCCCCGGGACACTGCTGTTTGCAATGACCGCCCTGTCATTGCAAACACTGCTTTGCTTCATTGAAGTGAGAGCAGAGAAACCTGTTCTCGCTCCACTGAAGCAAAGAAGAATTGCTTTTCCACACGGGGAGCCGCATGTCAGCAGCTCCCACTGTGGAAAAGCAATGCCGCCTCCCTGGGAGGCGGAGAACGGGCAGGGACTGTGGGGGCATTGGGGCTCCCCCCACAGTCCCCAACGGTCTACCCTCAGATTTCAACTTCTGACCCACCCCCCCATTCCCAACGTGGACTACTTGGTGGCCCGCTCCCTCAACCTTTCTTCCCCCCTCACTGTTGTCCTCGTGTACCGTCCCCCCCAATCTATGCCTTCCTTTGTAGCCTCCCTTCAGGACCTTTTGGCTACTTTGGTGGTAAACAACTCCTCTGTCCTTCTGCTCGGCGACTTTAACTTTTGGCCGGGCGATCCTAGGGAAGATCTTCCCTCTAAAGATTTTTCTGCCACCCTCCAGTGCTTAAACTTTACATCTCATGTTACAGTCCCTACCCACCGCACAGGGTCACATCCTGGATCAAATCTGGTCCTCACGTCCTGTTGTTTCACCACCCTCCATATCCCCCTGTGTCTGGTCTGATCACTTTACTATTTCTTTCTCTATTCACTTGGGCGCGGTTGACAAGCGCCCTCTTCCGAAAAACATTCTAGCCCGTAATTGGAATCAGACCGCTCTCCCGCTCTCTTTCGCTCTCCCTGGCTTCTTCTGCCCCAGACCTTACTGATCTTCCTCTCGAATCCCAGGTCAACGCCATTGGCATATGGCTATCTTCTTCGTGTGATCTAGTTGCCCCGCTTAGAAAGATCAAGGCGGTCCGCCCCTACGATGTGCACAAATGGTTTTCTCCAGAGCTTAAAAAGCTCAAACTCGATTTTAGGCGGTCGGAACGCCACTGGAGACGGAATTACTGTCCCTCTTTGCGCGCCAAATATAAACTACTTCTCACTGAATATAAAAAAGCGATCCTAGTGGCTAAAACCGCATATTTCACTGAGAGAGTAGCTCTCTCTGCTAATAAATCTCGTGAAATCTTCTCCCTGGTCCACAATCTTGCTACCTCTGATCGCTCCACCCCTAGTCTGGTTCCCTCACAGTCCCTCTGTTCCTCACTTAATGATTTCTTCATCGACAAGATTGTGAAGATTAAAGCCAACATCCCCACTGTGCCTCAACCCCGTCTCGCTTGTCTTCTTCCTCCTCCCCCTTCCTCTTTCGATCTCTTCCCCCCTATCTCCCCTGATTTATTTCTAAGACTTCTGATCAAAGTTAAATCTGGCTCTCCCGCGGACTGCGCGCCGGCACGCATTCTTAAAACTCTCTTCACCAACTGTCCCCCCCCCTCTTGCTCTTCTCAATTCCTCTCTGGCTCTTGGTTCCGTCCCCTCTTCTTTCAAATCCGCTATAGTCCTCCCTATCCTAAAAAAAACCGGTCTGGATCCTTCTCTCCCTTCTAATTTTGGACCCATTTCCCTTCTTCCCTATCTTGGCAAAATCCTGGAAGCCCATGTCACCTCTTGCCTCTCTTCTTATATCGAGGAGAACGGCCTCTTGGCATCCCATCGGGCGGGTTTCCGCCCGGGCCACTCCACGGAGGCGGTGGTCCTTGCAGTCTTGGACGAACTCAAGGGGAAGGCCGACTCTAACCTCCCCCAAGCCCTGGTCCTTCTCGATCTGTCCGCTGCGTTTGACACGGTTGACCACTCCATCCTTCTCAACTGTGTCAGCGCAGCGGGCATTCGGGGCGCAGCCTTCTCTTGGCTCCATTCCTTCGGGACAGGTCCCAGGCGGTTCACCTCTCCGGCTTTTCTGCCCCTCCCCGCCCGGTTACTTGCGGCATTCCCCAAGGTTCCTCTCTTTCCCCCCTTCTTTTCAATCTTTACATCCATCCCCTCATCACTTCCCTTCTTGAGCTGGGGGTCTCTGTGTACAATTACGCAGATGACCTCCAGCTCGTCTTTGACCTTTCTTCTACCCCTGATTCCCTCCCTAAGTTTTGTTCCACCTTAGTTTTTATTTCTGAGTGGATGAACGCTAACCATCTGAAGCTTAATCCTGACAAGACCGAACTTGTCCTCACTGGTGGTCCCTCGAACCCTTGGTCTCCCGCACACTGGCCCCTCTCTTTTGGTCCCCCCCCTTTGCCCGCTTCCTCTGTCCGTACCCTTGGTATCAAAGTCAGCCATGACTTATCCATGCATAGTCAGATCAGTTCCGTTGTGTCTTCTTGTTTTCTCTCCCTTCGTCTGTGGTAAATATTTTACCGTATACTCTTTTTGCCATATAACTTACATAAGAATAGCTCAATCAAATGAGAGGCAGAGTCCGGGGTGTCTGAGTCTTAAGGGCTTTAATCATAAATGACTAAATGACTCGAGTCAATGGAGATCTCGTCCATCAATACAAGGGTTCGGGTATGCAATGATGGCAGGAAAAGATGTCAACGATTTATTCACAGTACATGACATATATAGTAAAATGACACAATAGCATTGAATACAGTAGGCGTGACAAGTGAAATGTATATGATAAGAACACATGTGCGTAGCAAAAAGGCGTGAACATGGGTGTGCACAGAGGCGTGAACTAGAAACGTCACAGAAAAGTGTCACAGGTGGGTGGATGCTTAGAGAATTCTTGCAGAGTCAGCTGAAACCTAAGGCCTGGATGCGCGCGCAGCTAATATGACGTGTGCTTGACGTGCATCTGGAGGAAGCTAAGAGTCTGACTTTTGACACGAGTAGAAGACATAAGTCTGGCATGTCAGATCGACCTGTTCCTAAAACATGTCTGATATCTGGTGTTTGGAGGATGTTTAATCTGGAGCAAAAGGTCTTTCGGGCGGAGGCTATTCTATACTGATTGCATGCGTGTCTAGGTGTAGATGCTCGAAGACAGGGGCCTACCATGGCAACGGGAGCAATGAATTGCATGAGGGAGGACAGGAAGGCTTGGCCCTTGCTCTGCAGTCGGGGATATGTTTTCGTATTTCACTAGACAGGAATGTGTTGTCGAGGAGCTGAGCTGGCTATGCTGATAACTTGAAGGCAAAATACTGTATTTGGCGGGCAGACCAGGCCGAGCCGGGCACCGCTCGCTTGGCAGGAAGTAAGGCAGAGGTCAGGGATGCGTCTCCATGCAGCAGCTTTCAGAGGCAGAGGCAGAAATGGCTTGAAGACAGAAATCTGGGCCTAGCTCAGCAGAGCCAGGAAAACGTGAAAGTGCACCACATAAAGACGGTGGCACGGCATACTTAGGAACGGAATTATCGATCCATTCATGGTGGATCTGATAGAGGACAAGTTAACGTTGGACGCAAATGTATTTGCGTCTTCAGATTCGGTTGTGGAGGGAAATTACATGTACTTGAAACTCGTACATGGAGCCGTTGGGGTCTACGTTAGGGGACACAATTGACCATGAAAATTCCAATTACCTCATTCCCTCCTTGTCCCCTACGGACTCTTCATGATATGTCGATGTTCATGAGACCATCGATTTGTTCATATAACATCATCTGCTCTTCTTTCTTTCTTCTGGAATGGGAACGTGCACTTGAATGGGGAATACAAGCTGTGGCGCACAAGCCGCAAATCGCTGGCCCACATTGTAAACACAGGCAACAACTGAATACTATGGCCAATATGATTCCTAGGAATGACAGTAGCTTCCATCCCCAGGCCGTTACTACACTCCAGAGCCAACCGGACCAAGTCCAGGAGCCTGGATTCTGGTGTATCAGATGAGCAATCTCGTGAAGTCTGGTAATAGCTTTATAGACTGATGGCGCATTATTTGGAATAAATACGCAGCAACTGGATCCGATGACTCTACAAGCCCCGCCCCTATCGGCCAGGATGACGTCAAGGACAAGGCGGTTCTGAAGAACAACAAGTCTCATAGCAGACTGCTCCTCTGTTAAGTTGCCCAAAGCTGAGGTAGTCTCATTTACTACTGCTTCGAGTATTCTGGTTAATTTGCATATCAGTTTACTATTGGAGACAGTTCCTAGATAGGGAAAGAATCCTTTATTGAAATCGGTATATTGTTCCCATGTAGTTTCAGTCTGATCAACTATTGGGAGGTCTCTCTTGTGTCTAACAATATTAAGGCGGGAATTCCTGTGATAGTCAGATGGGGCTAGGAATACTGGTGGCAATAAGAATGCAATGAAACAGGTACCATCCCAGTCTGGAGGTAAACGGACATAGGCTGTCTGACCACATATAAAATAGGAATGTCGGGAAGCTTTGAATGTAGACTTGCCTTGATCACTGAATTCGACCACAGTAGTACAGACACTGTGACCTAGATGTACTGAACCATGTTTTCTGACACATAATACACCTTTTGCGGGTAAAACTGATATGGATGGCAAGTCTGGACTGGTTTCTGACTGGACATTTAGAATCATGAGGTTAAGTGTGAAATTGCCTAATCCATACACTTCGTTTTCTAGATCTGTCCCTGTCATTTGTGGAAGACCTTCCTCGTCTGGGAAACAGGCTTTGTTCATGACGGTGTTCAGATTTCCCCATATCCAATTTCCTTGGGAAACCTTAGAGTCAGTGTTTATAGAGGAAATTAAACTAAACCAGGCACCACAGGAACCATTATGTGTAAACGGGTAAGGAAAGAGAGGCAGAGCTCCCTTGTAGTTCTGGTAGGGAGGGAGTCGGCCACATATCCAACAATTAGTGGCATTGCTGGTCTGGTGAGAATGATGTAACATACGAATGAATGTGTTGTTGCGCAGCGCAAGTCGGTAGGACAATTCGTGTGGGGGTAGAGTACTAAACGTGTGCTCTGCAGTGTTATTCGAAAAAGAAGGTGCAGGAGGAAAATACATATAAAGCATCCAACTCAAAACAATAATTGTAAGACTCAGAAAAAACATAATAATTAATGTGCAGACACATCTGCTCCGGAGACTTTTACAATATTTTTGCTTCTTGGTCTCCTGTCTATCTCTCTCTCTATTTGGGTCTAACTTAAACATGGTCAGAACTGCCTAACCGCTTCACCCAGGGGGGGACTTAAACAATTAAACTGTCTGACTTACTAGACCTCAACCTTTTCCTGTACTCCTCTTGGGGAGTTTTCTCTCGAAAGGGGAGTTTGGTATCAGTCACTGGTATGTGGGAGCTCTGGGATTCAGAGTTTGGCGGAAGTCCATAATGTCTTTTCACATGACTTGAGTAGAGCCAGCCCTTACGGCCCTCCAACTTGACGGCAGTCCTTGTAGTCAACAAAACAAGCTTCGGCTCCTTCCAGCGGGGCTCCAGCGGACTCTTCCGATCGAAGTTGCGGATGTATACGAGATCACCAGGGACGATTTTGTGTGGCTTCACCTCGGTGTTGTCTGGGAATGCTGCCGCGACCTGCGAACGACATGATTGTAGTGCAGACATCAAGGAAGCAAGGTAATCTGTCAACATAGTACTTTCAACATCAGTAATCTTTCGCGGCAGAGGCGTCCCCCACATATTAGGAGGTCTACCGAAGACCACCTCATACGGGGATAGCCCTGTTCTAGAATGGGCTACCATTCTCATATAAAAAAGTGCAACTGGTAATGCTACAATCCAATCAACTCCCTTCTCTCTACACACTTTCGCAAGACGAGTTTTCAGAGTCTGGTTGTGTCGCTCCACGAGACCTGCTGCCTCCGGATGCCGGACACAGTGAAACTTCCACTGGTACCCCAATAGAAGCGAGACCTGCTTCATAAGTTCGGATGAGAACGGCTGACCGTTATCTGAATACACGACACGGGGCAAACCGTATCGAGGGAAAAACTCACGAACCAACTGCTTGGCAGTGGTCGGGGTAGTGTAATCTGGGACGGGATATGCTTCTGTCCATCGGGATAGGGCACATACGACTACGAGGACATACTTAAATCCTCGGCATCTGTCCATCTGGATATAATCCATCTGGAGGACTTCAAAAGGATAGTCGGGAGGATGGAATCCACCTTGCTCTACAGGAATCCCTTTTCCTGGATTGAACTGACAACAGATCATGCAGGTACGCACTTTCTGTTTTGCTGCTGCTCGTAAATGCTTGTTGAACCACAGGTTCTGTACACTGTCTAACATGGCTTTTTCTCCTAAATGTGCTGGACTATGTGCTGTGTTAATGATAACTTGAACCATAGAGTCGGGGAGAAACCATGTGGTCTTTCCTCTCGTCATCCATCCTTGGTCTGTCTGGACCCCTCCTTGTTCAGCCCATTTCTTTATTTCTTCTGGAGTGGCATGTGTCTGTATGTCGATGACATCTAGTGTGGGGTCCCTGACTGTCATGCAATGAGTCTGTGATGTTGCATCAGTCTTTGTCATGTCCGTCGTTTGAGTATGAGTCAGTGCTGTATATTTCGCTGTGCGGTATGCAAAGTCATTTCCCTGAGAAATCTTGTCTGTGACTTTTGTATGTGCCTTGCACTTCATGATGGCTATGGCTGTAGGCAAATGTATTGCTTCCAATAGGGCTTGAATGAGGGAACCATGCTGTATCTTGGCTCCATGAGAGGTCAAAAAACCTCTTTCCTGCCAGAGGACACCGAAGTCGTGAACGACTCCGAATGCATAACGTGAATCTGTGTATATGTTTACTTTCAAGTTCTTGGCGCGAATACAGGCTTGGGTCAGAGCAATGAGCTCTGCTGCTTGGGCTGACAGGGTGTCAATGCGATGTGTTTCTATGACGTCAGTTTCAGTGGTCACTGCATACGCGGCCACTAACTCTCCTGTACTTGTTCTTAAACATGAACCATCCACATAAAGTGTCAGGTCTGGATCGGGTAATGCAACATCTGTCAAGTCTTGTCTGGGTTTCGTAACGGTGTCAATTACATCCACGCAGTCATGTGGGGTGGGATCTGCTGTGCTCGATGGTAACAGTGTAGCAGGATTCAGTGTATTACAGCGTCTAATCTCTATGTGTGGTTGGAATAACGTCAATTCATAACCTGTCAGTCGTGCTATAGTCAAATGTTGAGTCTGGGTTCTGTTTAAAAGAATCTCTACAGAATGTGGAACTTGTACCGTCAATTGATGTCCTAATACAATGGAGTCGCTTTGTCTAATTGCTAGAGCTGTAGCTGCAACTGATTTTAAGCACGCAGGCAAGGCCTGGGCTACTGGATCCAATGTACTCGAAAAATAAGCACACGGTCTGTGTTTGTCTGCTTGTAACTGAGTGAGAACCGACAACGCTGTGCCATCGCGTTCTGTGACAAAAAGTGTAAAAGGTTTGCTGTAACACGGTGTTGCTAAAACTGGTGCTTGACATAAGGCTTTCTTTAATTCATCAAAAGCTTGTGTATGTTCCTGAGTCCATGGGAGAACAGTTGAAGACGCTGCCTCCTGTGTTGTCAACTGAATGAGTGGTTTAGCTAGAAATGCATATTGTTGAATCCATTGTCTGCAATAGGAAGTGAGTCCAATAAAGGCTCGTACTTCTTTCTGTGTCTTGGGTTGCGGAAGATGTGCAATTAACTGAATGCGTTCAGGTGTCAGCTGCCTACCCCACTTGGTCAGCAAGTGCCCAAGGTACACCACTTGCTGAGCACAGAATTGTAGCTTCGAAGGAGACACCTTGTGTCCCTTGTCCGCCAAGAAAAGCAAGACCGTCAGTGATGCTTGTTCACATTCTGGTTCGCTACGGGCGGTGATCAATAGATCATCGACGTATTGAAGTAGGGCAGTGTTAGTCGGCATGTGAATACTGTCTAGTTGTCGTTTCAATGCTTGACTGTAGATGCTGGGGCTTTCTGTAAATCCTTGAGGTGCGCGTGCAAATTTGAAGCTTCAGCCATTTAAACAGAATCCGAAAAGGTATTGGCTTTCCGGGTCAATAGGAACACTAAAGAGGGCGTTCTTGAGATCGATTACAGTGAAGAACGTCGCTTCGGAATCAATAGCAGTCAATAGGGACGAAATGTCGGGGACCACAGGATATTGTGGCACAATGCATTTATTCAGTTCTCGTAAATCGATAACTAATCGATAAACTGGAGGTGCATTTGGATCTGTACGTTTAAGAATTGGAATGATAGGGGAATTACAAACATTGGAGTCGGTTTCTACAACCACTCCTTGTGCAATGAGCTCGTCAATGATTTTCAGTAAAGCCACTACAGCATCTGGTGGTAACTTGTATTGTCGAATGCGTGGTAGTACTACTCCTGGCTTGAGTGTGACATGATATGGAGTAATGTGCATACAACCTACATCAGTGGGGCCTTTTGCCCATAAATGTGCAGGAACATTCTGTAACCTGGGGTCAAAATCTCTCAATACATAATGTCCCTTGAAATCACGAAGGAACAACCTTACTCCTTCCGGAGAACAACAAATTACAGCTCCTAGAGCTTTCAGAGTCTTAATACCAAGTAAGTTTTCTGGACATGATTTCGTGAGCAAGAAATCTGTAGTGCGGGACAATGGACCAACTGCAAGGGGAACTGGTTTCGATACTTCATTAACAATAGGCTTTCCTGAAAATCCAAGGGAAACATTCTGTGAGCCTGAGAGGGGTGCCCCTGGAACCTCGTCGTGACTGATTGTTGTCCTGCTTGCCCCTGTGTCAATCAAAAACTTTCTATCTTTCCCTAATACCTGACTATGTACATAAGGACCCTCTTGATCTACAGGAACCTCAATAAGAGGCAAGCCAACCTCCCTCTCTAGGCTGTTTCATGTGTATTGCTGGTAATCGGGGTAGTCGGATTGTGCATACTGGTACATCTGCTGTGTGACATGTTGTGTTGCGGCGATGGGCTGTGGCTGTGGTACCGCTACTGTCTGTTGTGGAACCTGCATAGGCTGTATATTCTGTGGAACGTGTTGTTGGACCTGGTCCTGTCTAGGAGGACGCGGTCTCTCTTTAGTTTTACCTGTGGCTATATTATGTTTCAAAACTGCACAATCGTTTACATAGTGACCTGGCTGTTTACAATAGTTGCATGTCCCTTTAACAGGAGCTGCTGAATTATTGGACTGTGATTGTGTTGTACCCCTTTTATGACCGTCAGTTGGAACTGACTGAGCAACTAGAATTTTCATATTCGTGTCTTTCATACGTCTCTGTTCGTGGCCATGTTCTTCCCTGATCCTGTTCTGGTGATACTGTAACATTTGTAACATTTGTGAAGGCGAATTAGCTTGCCATGTGCTCTCGACTTTCAGTACACGGTTCTTAACCTGGGGCAATGAATTCTCGACTAATTTGGATACAAAAAGGTGTGGGTATGACTCGCTACTTGCTTTCAGGCCACTATTAATAATAAAACATTTCTCAAATCGGGAATAAAAATCACTAGTGTCTTCATCGGGTTTCTGTTTGCAGGCTGAGATTGCATCCCAGTCCTCCTTTTTAGTTGCTAACAAACGTGGCAAAACCTGTACTAACAATCCTGGTAATGCTTTAGTTTTATCCCCAAGACCCAAACCTGGGGTTCGAGTCGTTTCTTCGGTTTCTAATGCAGCCCAATCAATCTTTTGGTCTCCCACCTCCCATTCTTTTTCTTTGAGTTTCTCGTAAATACCGGCAGGCAATAACACTTTCAATATTTTCATAATGTCGGGATAGGTGTAATCTCCCACGAGTAACATGTCTTTTATTTCACGGTGAAAACCTGCAGGGTCTTTATCATGACTGGGCACTATTTTCTTCATTTCCAATAATTCTATTTTAGTTATAGGCGTGTATACATACACACGTGTAAGGGTATCATCAGTATTCCTGACTGGATGTACTTCTCGTAAAGGATTCTGTTTGTCAAAGTCAAAGTGAAATGGTTTCCTGACTGGGGGTGGAACAGAAACAAGATGTGGAGTCAAGAAGGTTCTATATTTGTGACGTTGCTCTAAAATCGTTTCAATTAGATCGGTACCTAGACCTCTCCATCTTATTAGGAGTAAGTCTTGCAGTAAATTATATAACGGACCTGGGTCGGATGCTTGATTTTCATACTGTATATTGAGGTGTTGTGTCATGTATATACCAGCTAGTCGCTGTTCTTCTGGAGTAAGACTTAAAAACGTTTGCACTACTGAATCATCTTTATATATACTGTCATCTCCGGCCCACTGTACTGCGGACCGGGCTAGTCCCTAATCACGTAGGGTATTGAGTTCTTGATAACCTATCCTTTCTTTTAGTACTTTGTCAGTCATTTGGAATACATGCTCAAGGGTACAACGTTCTGGTATTGGACAAAGGTAACGTTTCTTGTTTTCGAACGTTTCTTGTTTACGAATGGGTCTATCGAAGGGCCTATCAAAAGGGTACGGTCTAGGGAGTTTCTCTCTACCTACATATGCTATCATTTTTTTATCTGTCAGTTGCAAGGTTTCTGCTAGATTTTCTGATTCACCCTCCTCCTGCGAGGAGTTTGGATCGTCTGATTCGAGTGGCTCATCAGATTCTCGACGGGCATGTATATCTATTATTTCTTTACGGATCTTTCTAACCATAGCATGTACACATTTCTCTTTATCATGTTTACCCTCCGCAATATTCTGGCTCCATCTGTTCAATCTATCCATCTCATTTTGTGGAAAACCTGCCTGATCTTGTTCTCTTATCAAACAATTAACCAAAAATCGCATGATTAAACCTTTGTTCTCAACTTTCTGGCGTGACATGGCTTCACCAACACTCTCCGGTCTTTCTCCTGTTCTAATAAAATGATACAATGTGTCTAGATGGTTTGGCATTTCTGGTAGTAATTGCAAATAATCTGTAACACGTCTTAAACGTAGGGACGCTAACAACATGGGTCCTGTCGTACCAGGCACTGTGTCATATCTGCAATCTGTAAGCTGTTCTCTAAGCTGTTCTGCCGGGGCACCTCTAGGTGTCTGTGCCATCGCGAATTCTCTCATTGTCACTCGGTGTAACGGTGGTGGGGTTTGATAACCTCCTGTAGCACCTCCTGAGGCGGAGGCTTGAGCATAACCTGGCTGTAGGGTCGATATCTGCTGTAACTGGGTTCGAATCTGAACAGTGCCAGTCCCAAAAGGGTTAAGCGGATGGATAGTAGGGGGAACAACGGGTAAGGGTGCAGGAAGCGGACCGGGAGGGAGCGGTCTGGGAGGGGTCTGCTGTTGCGGACCTGGGGGCTGATGATCATGGGGCAGGTTATTGTCAGCAGGTGGTACACGGGCAGGTACATTGGTATATGCGGGAGCTACATCGTCTAAATAGGAAGAAAGGAAAATGTCTGCTGCGGTCTTATGACGTAATTTAGTCGGAATCAATGGAGGGGGCAGATCTTTCGGTATTTCCGGGGTCGCCTTGGGCAGGCCCTCGGCCAGGACTGGATACAGTCCTGTCAAAATGGCATTACTCTGTCTGTCGTGTTGTTCCATTCTAACTCGTTCTCCTTCTTCTAGTAGTTCTTTTTCTTTGGCTTTTTCAGAATCCTCTCTACTTTTCTCTGCTTTTCTGAGTGCTTTCTCTGTCCGTCTGTGTGCTTCTTTACGCCATAATTCAATGGCATCTTTCTGTGACTGTCTGGCTTTCTTCTTCCACAACGCTTCTTCTACTCTCATGATGCACTCGGCATCCCATGTCCCTGTAACGGGCCATCTCTGATTCTCTGCTAAGTCCTTCGTGTAATCCACCCACAAGTCGAGATATAATATGGCATCTAAGCCGTGCTTGTGGTACATAAAATGACCAGGAGTGTCCCTGGGTGGGATGGGAACAGCTTCCTCAAGTATCCCTTTTCTAGTTCCTATCTGTTGTAATTTAGAGAATAAAGGCATTGCTGCCTCGATCTAGACACTATACACAATAAACACAGTAAGAAATGCGAACAATCACTCATACCACGACATTAAAACACATTGAGACATTTCGAAACAAACAACAAAAACATCGTATAATTATATACTAGATGCACTGCTAAACAGTACAGATACACTGCTAAAACAGTGCAGACCGGGTCTGTGTACCCAAACCCGTCTTGACCGGACACAAATTAATGCACCCGTCTAGATGCGTCCCCAGCAACGGAACTCACCGGGAAGCACGGAACGGAAGGCCTCGGAAACTCGACTGGACTGGACTGGACTGACGTCACTGCTTCTGCCGCGTACTACGCATGCGCCTCGACTCTACTGGTGGGCCTCTCGATACCTCGGACACTGCTCTCTCGGCTGGGCTCTGGTCGGGATCCTCCGCACTCCTCACCGCCTCGTCTGGATGTCGGCCGCAGTCTCCGTCACCTCCGTAGGCCTGAGGGAAACACAGGAAATCCTGCAGATGCGCATGGGGTCCGTCACAGCTGTAGTCGGGGGCAGAGTCCGCGACGTATCACCGGCGCGTGGGGTGGGGGAGGGGTCCCTATTCGGGCGCCAATTTATGTGGTAAATATTTTACCGTATACTCTTTTTGCCATATAACTTACATAAGAATAGCTCAATCAAATGAGAGGCAGAGTCCGGGGTGTCTGAGTCTTAAGGGCTTTAATCATAAATGACTAAATGACTCGAGTCAATGGAGATCTCGTCCATCAATACAAGGGTTCGGGTATGCAATGATGGCAGGAAAAGATGTCAACGATTTATTCACAGTACATGACATATATAGTAAAATGACACAATAGCATTGAATACAGTAGGCGTGACAAGTGAAATGTATATGATAAGAACACATGTGCGTAGCAAAAAGGCGTGAACATGGGTGTGCACAGAGGCGTGAACTAGAAACGTCACAGAAAAGTGTCACAGGTGGGTGGATGCTTAGAGAATTCTTGCAGAGTCAGCTGAAACCTAAGGCCTGGATGCGCGCGCAGCTAATATGACGTGTGCTTGACGTGCATCTGGAGGAAGCTAAGAGTCTGACTTTTGACACGAGTAGAAGAGACATAAGTTTGGCATGTCAGATCGACCTGTTCCTAAAACATGTCTGATATCTGGTGTTTGGAGGATGTTTAATCTGGAGTAAAAGGTCTTTCGGGCGGAGGCTATTCTATACTGAATGCATGCGTGTCTAGGTGTAGATGCTCGAAGACAGGGGCCTACCATGGCAACGGGAGCAATGAATTGCATGAGGGAGGACAGGAAGGCTTTGCCCTTGCTCTGCAGTCGGGGATATGTTTTCGTATTTCACTAGACAGGAATGTGTTGTCGAGGAGCTGAGCTGGCTATGCTGATAACTTGAAGGCAAAATACTGTATTTGGCGGGCAGACCAGGCCGAGCCGGGCACCGCTCGGTTGGCGGGAAGTAAGGCAGAGGTCAGGGATGCGTCTCCATGCAGCAGCTTTCAGAGGCAGAGGCAGAAATGGCTTGAAGACAGAAATCTGGGCCTAGCTCAGCAGAGCCAGGAAAACGTGAAAGTGCACCACATAAAGACGGTGGCACGGCATACTTAGGAACGGAATTATCGATCCATTCATGGTGGATCTGATAGAGGACAAGTTAACGTTGGACGCAAATGTATTTGCGTCTTCAGATTCGGTTGTGGAGGGAAATTACATGTACTTGAAACTCGTACATGGGGCCGTTGGGGTCTACGTTAGGGGACACAATTGACCATGAAAATTCCAATTACCTCATTCCCTCCTTGTCCCCTACGGACCCTTCATGATATGTCGATGTTCATGAGACCATCGATTTGTTCATATAACATCATTTGCTCTTCTTTCTTTCTTCTGGAATGGGAACGTGCACTTGAATGGGGAATACAAGCTGTGGCGCACAAGCCGCAAATCGCTGGCCCACATTGTAAACACAGGCAACAACTGAATACTATGGCCAATATGATTCCTAGGAATGACAGTAGCTTCCATCCCCAGGCCGTTACTACACTCCAGAGCCAACCGGACCAAGTCCAGGAGCCTGGATTCTGGTGTATCAGATGAGCAATCTCGTGAAGTCTGGTAATAGCTTTATAGACTGATGGCGCATTATTTGGAATAAATACGCAGCAACTGGATCCGATGACTCTACAAGCCCCGCCCCTATCGGCCAGGATGACGTCAAGGACAAGGCGGTTCTGAAGAACAACAAGTCTCATAGCAGACTGCTCCTCTGTTAAGTTGCCCAAAGCTGAGGTAGTCTCATTTACTACTGCTTCGAGTATTCTGGTTAATTTGCGTATCAGTTTACTATTGGAGACAGTTCCTAGATAGGGAAAGAATCCTTTATTGAAATCGGTATATTGTTCCCATGTAGTTTCAGTCTGATCAACTATTGGGAGGTCTCTCTTGTGTCTAACAATATTAAGGCGGGAATTCCTGTGATAGTCAGATGGGGCTAGGAATACTGGTGGCAATAAGAATGCAATGAAACAGGTACCATCCCAGTCTGGAGGTAAACGGACATAGGCTGTCTGACCACATATAAAATAGGAATGTCGGGAAGCTTTGAATGTAGACTTGCCTTGATCACTGAATTCGACCACAGTAGTACAGACACTGTGACCTAGATGTACTGAACCATGTTTTCTGACACATAATACACCTTTTGCGGGTAAAACTGATATGGATGGCAAGTCTGGACTGGTTTCTGACTGGACATTTAGAATCATGAGGTTAAGTGTGAAATTGCCTAATCCATACACTTCGTTTTCTATATCTGTCCCTGTCATTTGTGGAAGACCTTCCTCGTCTGGGAAACAGGCTTTGTTCATGACGGTGTTCAGATTTCCCCATATCCAATTTCCTTGGGAAACCTTAGAGTCAGTGTTTATAGAGGAAATTAAACTAAACCAGGCACCACAGGTACCATTATGTGTAAACGGGTAAGGAAAGAGAGGCAGAGCTCCATTGTAGTTCTGGTAGGGAGGGAGTCGGCCACATATCCAACAATTAGTGGCATTGCTGGTCTGGTGAGAATGATGTAACATACGAATGAATGTGTTGTTGCGCAGCGCAAGTCGGTAGGACAATTCGTGTGGGGGTAGAGTACTAAACGTGTGCTCTGCAGTGTTATTCGAAAAAGAAGGTGCAGGAGGAAAATACATATAAAGCATCCAACTCAAAACAATAATTGTAAGACTCAGAAAAAACATAATAATTAATGTGCAGACACATCTGCTCCGGAGACTTTTACGATATTTTTGCTTCTTGGTCTCCTGTCTATCTCTCTCTCTATTTGGGTCTAACTTAAACATGGTCAGAAATGCCTAACCGCTTCACCCAGGGGGGGGACTTAAACAATTAAACTGTCTGACTTACTAGACCTCAACTTTTTCCTGTACTCCTCTTGGGGAGTTTTCTCTCGAAAGGGGAGTTTGGTATCAGTCACTGGTATGTGGGAGCTCTGGGATTCAGAGTTTGGCGGAAGTCCATAATGTCTTTTCACGTGACTTGAGTGGAGCAAGCCCTTACGGCCCTCCAACTTGACGGCAGTCCTTGTAGTCAACAAAACAAGCTTCGGCTCCTTCCAGCGGGGCTCCAGCGGACTCTTCCGATCGAAGTTGCGGATGTATACGAGATCACCAGGGACGATTTTGTGTGGCTTCACCTCGGTGTTGTCTGGGAAGGCTGCCGCGACCTGCGAACGACATGATTGTAGTGCAGACATCAAGGAAGCAAGGTAATCTGTCAACATAGTACTTTCAACATCAGTAATCTTTCGCGGCAGAGGCGTCCCCCACATATTAGGAGGTCTACCGAAGACCACCTCATACGGGGATAGCCCTGTTCTAGAATGGGCTACCATTCTCATATAAAAAAGTGCAACTGGTAATGCTACAATCCAATCAACTCCCTTCTCTCTACACACTTTCGCAAGACGAGTTTTCAGAGTCTGGTTGTGTCGCTCCACGAGACCTGCTGCCTCCGGATGCCGGACACAGTGAAACTTCCACTGGTACCCCAATAGAAGCAAGACCTGCTTCATAAGTTCGGATGAGAACGGCTGACCGTTATCTGAATACACGACACGGGGCAAACCGTATCGAGGAAAAACTCACGAACCAACTGCTTGGCAGTGGTCGGGGCAGTGTAATCTGGGACGGGATATGCTTCTGTCCATCGGGATAGGGCACATACGACTACGAGGACAAACTTAAATCCTCGGCATCTGTCCATTTGGATATAATCCATCTGGAGGACTTCAAAAGGATAGTCGGGAGGATGGAATCCACCTTGCTCTACGGGAATCCCTTTTCCTGGATTGAACTGACAACAGATCATGCAGGTACGCACTTTCTGTTTTGCTGCTGCTCGTAAATGCTTGTTGAACCACAGGTTCTGTACACTGTCTAAAATGGCTTTTTCTCCTAAATGTGCTGGACTATGTGCTGTGTTAATGATAACTTGAACCATAGAGTCGGGGAGAAACCATGTGGTCTTTCCTCTTGTCATCTATCCTTGGTCTGTCTGGACCCCTCCTTGTTCAGCCCATTTCTTTATTTCTTCTGGAGTGGCATGTGTCTGTATGTCGATGACATCTAGTGTGGGGTCCCTGACTGTCATGCAATGAGTCTGTGATGTTGCATCAGTCTTTGTCATGTCCGTCGTTTGAGTATGAGTCAGTGCTGTATATTTCGCTGTGCGGTCTGCAAAGTCATTTCCCTGAGAAATCTTGTCTGTGACTTTTGTATGTGCCTTGCACTTCATGATGGCTATGGCTCTAGGCAAATGTATTGCTTCCAATAGGGCTTGAATGAGGGAACCATGCTGTATCTTGGCTCCATGAGAGGTCAAAAAACCTCTTTCCTGCCAGAGGACACCGAAGTTGTGAACGACTCCGAATGCATAACGTGAATCTGTGTATATGTTTACTTTCAAGTTCTTGGCGCGAATACAGGCTTGGGTCAGAGCAATGAGCTCTGCTGCTTGGGCTGACAGGGTGTCAATGCGATGTGTTTCTATGATGTCAGTTTCAGTGGTCACTGCATACGCGGCCACTAACTCTCCTGTACTTGTTCTTAAACATGAACCATCCACATAAAGTGTCAGGTCTGGATCGGGTAATGCAACATCTGTCAAGTCTTGTCTGGGTTTCGTAACGGTGTCAATTACATCCACGCAGTCATGTGGGGTGGGATCTGCTGTGCTCGATGGTAGCAGTGTAGCAGGATTCAGTGTATTACAGCGTCTAATCTCTATGTGTGGTTGGAATAACGTCAATTCATAACCTGTCAGTCGTGCTATAGTCAAATGTTGAGTCTGGGTTCTGTTTAAAAGAATCTCTACAGAATGTGGAACTTGTACCGTCAATTGATGTCCTAATACAATGGAGTCGCTTTGTCTAATTGCTAGAGCTGTAGCTGCAACTGATTTTAAGCACGCAGGCAAGGCCTGGGCTACTGGATCCAATGTACTCGAAAAATAAGCACACGGTCTGTGTTTGTCTGCTTGTAACTGAGTGAGAACCGACAACGCTGTGCCATCGCGTTCTGTGACAAAAAGTGTAAAAGGTTTGCTGTAACACGGTGTTGCTAAAACTGGTGCTTGACATAAGGCTTTCTTTAATTCATCAAAAGCTTGTGTATGTTCCTGAGTCCATGGGAGAACAGTCGAAGACGCTGCCTCCTGTGTTGTCAACTGCATGAGTGGTTTAGCTAGAAATGCATATTGTGGAATCCATTGTCTGCAATAGGAAGTGAGTCCAATAAAGGCTCGTACTTCTTTCTGTGTCTTGGGTTGCGGAAGATGTGCAATTAACTGAATGCGTTCAGGTGTCAGCTGCCTACCCCACTTGGTCAGCAAGTGCCCAAGGTACACCACTTGCTGAGCACAGAATTGTAGCTTCGAAGGAGACACCTTGTGTCCCTTGTCCGCCAAGAAAAGCAAGACCGTCAGTGATGCTTGTTCACATTCTGGTTCGCTACGGGCGGTGATCAATAGATCATCGACGTATTGAAGTAGGGCAGTGTTAGTCGGCATGTGAATACTGTCTAGTTGTTGTTTCAATGCTTGACTGTAGATGCTGGGGCTTTCTGTAAATCCTTGAGGTGCGCGTGCAAATTTGAAGCTTCGGCCATTTAAACAGAATCCGAAAAGGTATTGGCTTTCCGGGTCAATAGGAACACTAAAGAAGGCGTTCTTGAGATCGATTACAGTGAAGAACGTCGCTTCGGAATCAATAGCAGTCAATAGGGACGAAATGTCGGGGACCACAGGATATTGTGGTACAATGCATTTATTCAGTTCTCGTAAATCGATAACTAATCGATAAACTGGAGGTGCATTTGGATCTGTACGTTTAAGAATTGGAATGATAGGGGAATTACAAACATTGGAGTCGGTTTCTACAACCACTCCTTGTGCAATGAGCTCGTCAATGATTTTCAGTAAAGCCACTACAGCATCTGGTGGTAACTTGTATTGTCGAATGCGTGGTAGTACTACTCCTGGCTTGAGTGTGACACGATATGGAGTAATGTGCATACAACCTACATCAGTGGGGCCTTTTGCCCATAAATGTGCAGGAACATTCTGTAACCTGGGGTCAAAATCTCTCAATACATAATGTCCCTTGAAATCACGAAGGAACAACCTTACTCCTTCCGGAGAACAACAAATTACAGCTCCTAGAGCTTTCAGAGTCTTAATACCAAGTAAGTTTTCTGGACATGATTTCGTGAGCAAGAAATCTGTAGTGCGGGACAATGGACCAACTGCAAGGGGAACTGGTTTCGATACTTCATTAACAATAGGCTTTCCTGAAAATCCAAGGGAAACATTCTGTGAGCCTGAGAGGGGTGCCCCTGGAACCTCGTCGTGACTGATTGTTGTCCTGCTTGCCCCTGTGTCTATCAAAAACTTTCTATCTTTCCCTAATACCTGACTATGTACATAAGGACCCTCTTGATCTACAGGAACCTCAATAAGAGGCAAGGCAACCTCCCTCTCTAGGCTGTTTCATGTGTATTGCTGGTAATCGGGGTAGTCGGATTGTGCATACTGATACATCTGCTGTGTGACATGTTGTGTTGCGGCGATGGGCTGTGGCTGTGGTACCGCTACTGTCTGTTGTGGAACCTGCATAGGCTGTATATTCTGTGGAACATGTTGTTGGACCTGGTCCTGTCTAGGAGGACGCGGTCTCTCTTTAGTTTTACCTGTGGCTATATTATGTTTCAAAACTGCACAATCGTTTACATAGTGACCTGGCTGTTTACAATAGTTGCATGTCCCTTTAACAGGAGCTGCTGAATTATTGGACTGTGATTGTGTTGTACCCCTTTTATGACCGTCAGTTGGAACTGACTGAGCAACTAGCATTTTCATTTTCGTGTCTTTCATACGTCTCTGTTCGTGGTCATGTTCTTCCCTGATCCTGTTCTGGTGATACTGTAACATTTGTAACATTTGTGAAGGCGAATTAGCTTGCCATGTGCTCTCGACTTTCAGTACACGGTTCTTAACCTGGGGCAATGAATTCTCGACTAATTTGGATACAAAAAGGTGTGGGTATGACTCGCTACTTGCTTTCAGGCCACTATTAATAATAAAACATTTCTCAAATCGGGAATAAAAATCACTAGTGTCTTCATCGGGTTTCTGTTTGCAGGCTGAGATTGCATCCCAGTCCTCCTTTTTAGTTGCTAACAAACGGGTCAAAACCTGTACTAACAATCCTGGTAATGCTTTAGTTTTATCCCCAAGACCCAAACCTGGGGTTCGAGTCGTTTCTTTGGTTTCTAATGCAGCCCAATCAATCTTTTGGTCTCCCACCTCCCATTCTTTTTCTTTGAGTTTCTCGTAAATACCGGCAGGCAATAACACTTTCAATATTTTCATAATGTCGGGATAGGTGTAATCTCCCTTGAGTAACATGTCTTTTATTTCACGGTGAAAACCTGCAGGGTCTTTATCATGACTGGGCACTATTTTTTTCATTTCCAATAATTCCATTTTAGTTATAGGCGTGTATACATACACACGTGTAAGGGTATCATCAGTATTCCTGACTGGATGTACTTCTCGTAAAGGATTCTGTTTGTCAAAGTCAAAGTGAAATGGTTTCCTGACTGGGGGTGGAACAGAAACAAGATGTGGAGTCAAGAAGGTTCTATATATGTGACGTTGCTCTAAAATCGTTTCAATTAGATCGGTACCTAGCCCTCTCCATCTTCTTAGGAGTAAGTCTTGCAGTAAATTATATAACGGACCTGGGTCGGATGCTTGATTTTCATACTGTATAATGAGGTGTTGTGTCATGTATATACCAGCTAGTCGCTGTTCTTCTGGAATAAGACCTAAAAACGTTTGCACTACTGAATCATCTTTATATATACTGTCATCTCCGGCCCACTGTACTGCGGACCGGGCTAGTTCCTGATCACGTAGGGTATTGAGTTCTTGATAACCTATCCTTTCTTTTAGTACTTAGTCAGTCATTTGGAATACATGCTCAAGGGTACATCGTTCTGGTATTGGACAAAGGTAACGTTTCTTGTTTTCGAACGTTTCTTGTTTACGAATGGGTCTATCGAAGGGCCTATCAAAAGGGTACGGTCTAGGGAGTTTCTCTCTACCTACATATGCTATCATTTTTTTATCTGTCAGTTGCGAGGTTTCTGCTAGATTTTCTGATTCACCCTCCTCCTGCGATTAGTTTGGATCGTCTGATTCGAGTGGCTCATCAGATTCTCGACGGGCATGTATATCTAATATTTCTTTACGGATCTTTCTAACCATAGCATGTACACATTTCTCTTTATCATGTTTACCCTCCGCAATATTCTGGCTCCATCTGTTCAATCTATCCATCTCATTTTGTGGAAAACCTGCCTGATCTTGTTCTCTTATCAAACAATTAACCAAAAATCGCATGATTAAACCTTTGTTCTCAACTTTCTGGCGTGACATGGCTTCACCAACACTCTCCGGTCTTTCTCCTGTTCTAATAAAATGATACAATTTGTCTAGATGGTTTGGCATTTCTGGTAGTAATTGCAAATAATCTGTAACACGTCTTAAACGTAGGGACGCTAACAACATGGGTTCTGTCGTACCAGGCACTGTGTCATATCTGCAATCTGTAAGCTGTTCTCTAAGCTGTTCTGCCGGGGCACCTCTAGGTGTCCGTGCCATCGCGAATTCTCTCATTGTCACTCGGTGTAACGGTGGTGGGGTTTGATAACCTCCTGTAGCACCTCCTGAGGCGGAGGCTTGAGCATAACCTGGCTGTAGGGTCGATATCTGCTGTAACTGGGTTGGAATCTGAACAGTGCCAGTCCCAAAAGGGTTAAGCGGATGGATAGTAGGGGGAACAACGGGTAAGGGTGCAGGAAGCGGACCGGGAGGGAGCGGTCTGGGAGGGGTATGCTGTTGCGGACCTGGGGGCTGATGATCATGGGGCAGGTTATTGTCAGCAGGTGGTACGCGGGCAGGTACATTGGTATATGCGGGAGCTACATCGTCTAAATAGGAAGAAAGGAAAATGTCTGCTGCGGTCTTATGACGTAATTTAGTCGGAACCAATGGAGGGGGCAGATCTTTCGGTATTTCCGGGGTCGCCTTGGGCAGGCCCTCGGCCAGGACTGGATACAGTCCTGTCAAAATGGCATTACTCTGTCTGTCGTGTTGTTCCATTCTAACTCGTTCTCCTTCTTCTAGTAGTTCTTTTTCTTTGGCTTTTTCAGAATCCTCTCTACTTTTCTCTGCTTTTCTGAGTGCTTTCTCTGTCCGTCTGTGTGCTTCTTTACGCCATAATTCAATGGCATCTTTCTGTGACTGTCTGGCTTTCTTCTTCCACAACGCTTCTTCTACTCTCATGATGCACTCGGCATCCCATGTCCCTGTAACGGGCCATCTCTGATTCTCTGCTAAGTCCTTCGTGTAATCCACCCACAAGTCGAGATATAATATGGCATCTAAGCCGTGCTTGTGGTACATAAAATGACCAGGAGTGTCCCTGGGTGGGATGGGAATAGCTTCCTCAAGTATCCCTTTTCTAGTTCCTATCTGTCGTAATTTAGAGAATAAAGGCATTGCTGCCTCGATCTAGACACTATACACAATAGACACAGTAAGAAATGTGAACAATCACTCATACCACGACATTAAAACACATTGAGACATTTCAAAACAAACAACAAAAACATTGTATAATTATATACTAGATGCACTGCTAAACAGTACAGATACACTGCTAAAACAGTGCAGACCTGGTCAGTGTACCCAAACCCGTCTTGACCGGACACAAATTAATGCACCCGTCTAGATGCGTCCCCAGCAACGGTACTCACCGGGAAGCACGGAACGGAAGGCCTCGAAACTCGACTGGACTGGACTGGACTGACGTCACTGCTTCTGCCGCGCGCGCACTACGCATGCGCCTCGACTCTACTGGTGGGCCTCTCGATACCTCGGACACTGCTCTCTCGGCTGGGCTCTGGTCGGGATCCTCCGCACTCCTCACCGCCTCGTCTGGATGTCGGCCGCAGTCTCCGTCACCTCCGTAGGCCTGAGGGAAACACAGGAAATCCTGCAGATGCGCATGGGGTCCGTCACAGCTGTAGTCGGGGGCAGAGTCCGCGACGCATCACCGGCGCGTGGGGTGGGGGAGGGTTCCCTATTCGGGCGCCAATTTATGTGGTAAATATTTTACCGTATACTCTTTTTGCCATATAACTTACATAAGAATAGTTCAATCAAATGAGAGGCAGAGTCCGGGGTGTCTGAGTCTTAAGGGCTTTAATCATAAATGACTAAATGACTCGAGTCAATGGAGATCTTGTCCATCAATACAAGGGTTCGGGTATGCAATGATGGCAGGAAAAGATGTCAACGATTTATTCACAGTACATGACATATATAGTAAAATGACACAATAGCATTGAATACAGTAGGCGTGACAAGTGAAATGTATATGATAAGAACACATGTGCGTAGCAAAAAGGCGTGAACATGGGTGTGCACAGAGGCGTGAACTAGAAACGTCACAGAAAAGTGTCACAGCTGGGTGGATGCTTAGAGAATTCTTGCAGAGTCAGCTGAAACCTAAGGCCTGGATGCGCGCGCAGCTAATATGACGTGTGCTTGACGTGCATCTGGAGGAAGCTAAGAGTCTGACTTTTGACACGAGTAGAAGAGACATAAGTCTGGCATGTCAGATCGACCTGTTCCTAAAACATGTCTGATATCTGGTGTTTGGAGGATGTTTAATCTGGAGTAAAAGGTCTTTCGGGCGGAGGCTATTCTATACTGAATGCATGCGTGTCTAGGTGTAGATGTTCGAAGACAGGGGCCTACCATGGCAACGGGAGCAATGAATTGCATGAGGGAGGACAGGAAGGCTTGGCCCTTGCTCTGCAGTCGGGGATATGTTTTCGTATTTCACTAGACAGGAATGTGTTGTCGAGGAGCTGAGCTGGCTATGCTGATAACTTGAAGGCAAAATACTGTATTTGGCGGGCAGACCAGGCCGAGCCGGGCACCGCTCGCTTGGCAGGAAGTAAGGCAGAGGTCAGGGATGCGTCTCCATGCAGCAGCTTTCAGAGGCAGAGGCAGAAATGGCTTGAAGACAGAAATCTGGGCCTAGCTCAGCAGAGCCAGGAAAACGTGAAAGTGCACCACATAAAGACGGTGGCACGGCATACTTAGGAACGGAATTATCAATCCATTCATGGTGGATCTGATAGAGGACAAGTTAACGTTGGACGCAAATGTATTTGCGTCTTCAGATTCGGTTGTGGAGGGAAATTACATGTACTTGAAACTCGTACATGGAGCCGTTGGGGTCTACGTTAGGGGACACAATTGACCATGAAAATTCCAATTACCTCACGTCTCATCCGGAAAATTTCACGGTTTTTCTCCATCAACGCACTCAAAACCATAGTCATGGCCCTTGTCACCTCCCGCCTCGACTATGGGAATGGCCTGTACGTGGGAATACCCGCCTACGAAACCCGCCGACTCCAGGCCATTCAAAACCAAGCTGCTCGCCTCATCCTCTCCCTCCCTAAATCCTCTCATATCACCCCTGTTCTCAAGTCCCTTCATTGGCTTCCTGTCCGTTTCAGATCTTTCTTTAAACTGGCCTGTCTAGCCTTTCGGGCTCATTCCCGCTCTGCTCCCCTGTTCATCACCTCTCTCATCTCCTCTCATGCCCCCAGCCGCACTCTTCGCTCCTCTTCCCTTTCTCTTCTGCATATCCCCCGATTCCGCAAATCCAGAACGGGGGGCAGCCGGTTCTCAGTCCTGGCCCCCCAGTTCTGGAATAGTCTTCCACTCTCCATTCGTTCTATCCCCATCTACACTCACTTCCGCAAAGCCCTCAAAACCTTTCTTTTTTCTCAGGGAGTCCCCTCTTAGTCTCCCTGGGTTCCCTCTGTGAGCTTTGATCAGGTCCCCAGCACCAGGAAGCCGCTTGGCCGCAGTGCGCTTTATCAAATATTTTTTTCATTTCACTTCATTGGAGATGGCCGATCCCGGGGGATGGGGTCCCTGGGCCAGAAGTGGCCAGGGAGAGGGGCCACGTGCCCCCCCCTGTAAAAAATGTTTTAAAATGAGGCAGAACCTCGGGGGATGGGGTCCCCGGGGTTAACAGAAGCCTCAAGAGGGGGGCCACACAGCCCCCCTTCCTTTGAAAATATTAAATATATATTTATATATATATATATATATATATTCACTGAAAAAACCATAGGTTTGACACCAGTTATAGTTAGCTGGAAATTTTACTGACATACAACCATTGAAATTCCCACGTTATAGTTAGTTGCTTGCGCGCCTGCAATGCACTGCTGATGACGTCACATATTACATCACTCATGACATGGTCAGTGACATCACTCATGACATCACTGATGACACCATCCAGTGAATGTGTGTCTTTCTGAAAAATAAATATGTTTTATATATGTATATGTAAAGGTCGATGGAAGAATAAATGTTTGAATAAGTGACTTAATGGATGTTTTTTAAAAAAAATTGGTTAACTGGCTTATTAAGTGTATCTTAGTGAATACATTTATTAGCGAGTATTGTTTAAATATTTAAATGTTTGTATCAGTGTTTCACTTTCTGTATAAGTGGCTGCATGGGTTGGTGAGTAGCTACATGTGTGTGTATATGGGTTATTAGATGTTTTTTTTAGTATCAGTATGAGTGTCTGTATGGATTGGTGGGGGTGTTACTTAGCACATAGATGCATCAATGACTGACTCACTGTTTGTATGTGTTTTGAATACAGCATATGTGCAGGACTGTATGGGTGGATGAGTGTGTATATGTGTGTGTTAGTGAGTGAATGACTGTCTCACTAGTGTGTTTATCAGTAACTACATAAGTTTTAATCTAGTATATGTGAGTATTGATGTATATGAGTGAGTATATGTGAGAGTGAGAGATTGAAAGAGTTCTTGTTTAAATAAGTATGTGTTTCTATAAGTGATTGTTTAAGAGAGTAAGTATGTGTAAGTTTCCTTAGAGGTAAGGTGGTAGTGTGTGTATAGCTGTATATGCAAATAAATGGATGTTCAATAGTTTATTTGCATGTGTGATTATGTGTGTGAGTAACTTTTGGATGACTGTCGGTGTGTAACAGGATGTATAGGTGTTTCACTACATATGATGAGTGAATATATGTATGAGTGACTATATAGAACTGTTGGTGAATGAGTGGATGTGTATATAGATGGTGGAATTACTGAATTGATTTTTGTAACTGGTATGGGTATCTCTATTTTTTTGAAAATGTTAGTTTCTATTTTTGAATATGTGTTTCAAGGGTTACATTACACTGAAAGGAGGTCTGTCACTCTGTTACAAGGATGGTGTCATCAGTGATGTCATGAGTGATGTCACTGACCATGTCATGAGTGACGTAATATGTGATGACATCAGCAGTGCATTGCAGGCGCGCAAGTTATAGTGAGTCCAACTAACTATAACGTGGGAATTTCAATGGTTGTATGTCAGTAAAATTTCCAGCTAACTATCACTGGTGTGAAACCTATGGTTTTTTCAGTGAATTTAATAGGTTTTTTAAATGCTAATTCCTAACTATAACTGGTGGGAAACCTATGGTTTTTTCAGTGAATTTCATAGGTTTTTTAAAATGCTAATTCCTAACTATATAAGGCCTGAAACCTATGTTTTTTCAGTGAATGTCAAAGTTTTTTTTAATGCTAATTCCTAAATATATAAGACCTGAAAGCCCACCAGGAATCTCCAGTATGCGCCAGGGGACTGCATTGCAGAGAGGTGTAATGAAGCCACGCCCCTTTTTACACCTCTCTGCAACGCAGCCCCCGTACATGTTTGAAGAGGGGGAACTAATTCCCCTTGCATACTGGGGGCCCCTAGGGGCCAACTAGCCCACCTGGAACCTCCAGTATGCGCCAGGGGGCTGCATTGCAGAGGTGTAATGAGGCTATGCCCCTTGTTACACCTCTCTGCAACGCAGCCCCCTGCCGCGTTTGCAGAGGGGGAACTAATTTCCCTTGCATACTGGGGGTACCTGGGGGCCAACTAGCCCACCAGGAGCCTCCAGTATGCGCCAGGGGGCTGCATTGCAGAGAGGTGTAATGAGGCCACACCCTTTTTCACACCTCTCTGCAACGCAGCCCCCGTGCATGTTTGAAGAGTGGGAACTAATTCCCCTTGCATACTAGGGGTCCCTGGGGGCCAACTAGCCCACCTGGAACCTCCAGTATGCACCAGGGGGCTGCATTGCACAGAGGTGTAATGAGGCTATGCTCCTTTTTACACCTCTCTGAAACGCAGGCCACTGGCACGTTTGCAGAGTGGGGACAAATTCCCCTTGCATACTGGGGGTCCCTGGGTCATATCTGCCCAAACATCGATATCCCGAACGATTGAAAATGACTTTTCTTGAGAAACATTTGGATTTGGATTATCATGTTCTATACTTTGGAATTTTTGAAAGACTGACTTTGAGGATGCTATAAATTACTCAAGTCTGCCCGAATTGTGTGGGTAAAATTGATACCTAGTCACTTTGAATAAGAATGTACTTACGTCTCGTCTAACATTTGGAAGAAATATCTAGTTATATGAAAACAGGATACCGACAGAACTTGAAGGAAAAAAGAACGCCCTGAAGAAGTTCTGTTGTACAGAACGAAACGTTTCGGCTGGCTGTGGTACATAAACTTAAGGAAAATAAAAGCATTTGAATATACACCAAGATTCAGCGCTTCAATAAGGACTCTAAGTGATATGATTTTTTTGGACTTATTGTGCAAGTGGTGCTGTGCCAAACTTTGGAATATTCTCTACTACTTACTCTCTCCTACTCCACTACTCTCAAATACTCACTCTCTACTACTCATTCTCTACTACTCTACTACTCTCTACTACTCTCTCTCTAATACTCACTCCTTACTACTCACTATCTACTACTCTCTACTACTCATTCTCTACTACTCTCTCTCTACTACTCACTCTTTACTACTCACTCTCTACTACTCTCTACTACTCACTCTCTACTTCTCACTCTCTACTACTCTCTACTACTCACTCTCTACTACTCACTCTACTACTCACTCTCTACTACTCTCTACTACTCACTTTCTACTACTCTCTCTACTAGTCTCTACTACTCACTCTACTAATCACTCTCTACTACTCTCTACTATTCTCTCTCTCTGCTACTCACTCTCTACTACTCTCTACTACTTACTCTCTACTACTCTCTACTACTCACTCTTTACTACTCTCTACTACTCACTCTCTACTGCTCTCTACTACTCACTCTACTACTTACTCTCTACTACTCTCTACTACTCACTCTCTACGACTCTCTACTACTCACTCTACTATTCACTCCACTACTCTCTACTACTCACTCTCTGCTACTCACTCTACTGCTCTCTACTACTCTCTACTACTCACTCTCTACTCTCTATTACTCACTCTCTACCTCTCTCTACTTCTCTCTCTACTAGTCTCTACCTCTCTACCGCTACCTCTCTACCTCTACCTCTCTACCTCTCTCTACACGCACACATATACACATATATATATGCATATGCATTTATATATATGTATGTGTATGTATATATATATATACATACATACATAAACATATATAATCTGTATATCTATATAAATACAAATATAAATGCATGCATACATACACATATATGCATACAGATGCATGTTATTTACATGAAAGTTTAAAAAACACTAATAAAAGCAAAGCTAAAAAGCCACCTCATTACAAACAGAATGGCTTTAACCTAAACGAGGGCGAGATCTATTGCATTTTCAATGCTTGTTTACTTTGGTTCCATCAAGAAGGCATTCAGATGTGTCACACATTTGCCATAAATTCTGAATGTTAGCACTCTAGTTGCTCATTAGATCACTGTAGTAAAGCTACTGCTCACCAGGGAAGTCTGCTGCTGGTATTCAAAGTGCATGTTTCAGTCTGCATGTCAGAATTGTTTTAATGAAATAGAAGAGGATTTGAGAAATCACTCAAAATGATCCCTAATTTTTCTTTCTGAAGCACTAATCATACTTTCTATGGCAAAATGAACCCCCTCACTTTGTTCCTTTTTAAATTAAATGTTTTCAGACTTACTACTTCATTCCAATCAAGATGGCTTCTGGTGTGCCATACTTTTGTCATAAGTAAGACTGTAAGCGCTCTAGTTGTTCTTTAGAACACTCTGCGACATTCTGTCATTGGGCTATACTTGGGCTACATCTGGGTGGTATTTGGGCTACATTTAGGCTCTTTTGTCTCTGGTGGCCATCTTCGGAGACTGTATGTCAGAATTTTTTAATGAAATTGAAGAGTACTTGAGAAGTCACTCAAAATGTGCCCTGATTTTTCTTTCTGCAGCACTAATCATACTTTCTATGGCAAAATATTCCCCCTCATTTTTGTTCCTTTTTAAATTAAATGTGTTAAGAGTTACCACTTTATTCCAATCAAGATGGCTTCAGGTGTGCCATACCTTTGTAATAAGTAGGACTGTTAGCGCTCTAGTTGTTCTTTAGAACACTCTGGGACATTCTGTCATTGGGCTATACTTGGGCTACATCTGGGTGATATTTGGGCTACATTTCAGCTCTTTTGTCTCTGGTGGCCATCTTGGGAGACTGCATGTCAGAATTTTTTAATGAAATAGAAGAGGATTTGAGAAGTCACTCAAAATGTGCCCTAATTTTTCTTTCTGCAGCACTAATAATACTTTCTATGGCATCATATACCCCCTCATTTTGTTCCTTTTTAAATTAAATGTTTTAAGAGTTACCACTTTATTCCCATCACGATGGCTTCAGGTGTGCTATACCTTTGTAATAAGTAGGACTGTTAGCGCTCTAGTTGTTCTTTAGAACACTCTAGGAGGCTGCAGTAGAACACAAAGGAATCAACTGACAGTCTCCGTCCATGTTGGATATACATGTTTTACTGAGAATGTCAGACTTCATTCTCACATGACTGAGAAAGATAATGTGAATTTACAGAAAATATGCATTCAGTTTAGCTTATAGATCCCCTTCCAAACCACCGTGGGAAAATCATGATATATTAGTTTTCTTTCAAAAATGATTCATGATATCACAGCAGAAGGCTTTTTCACATGGTAAAATCACCTTAGGACAAACCACAATTCCTAAAATGAGTATGGTACCATCAACAAATGATTTATAATGTAACTAAAGTCCTAAAACCCTCTATTAACTACAATGCTTTTTAATGAGGTGCTATCATGTATATTGGTCCCAAGATGGCTGCCAACACTTCTTGGATGAAGTGTTGACAGCCAATCAGATCAGATGTGTGGTTAGGCTCCGCCCAGATATATATATTTTTTTCAACCTAAATTTCTCAAAATCCACTGGAGCACATATCATGAGACATAGCAAAGGCACATCGGGCTACCAGTCCCTACAATTTTGCCAAGTTTTGTGGAAATCCATTCAGCCGTTCGGGCTAAAAGTGAGTCCAACCGCCCTATGGAAATTAACATGGGGAAAACACGTTTTGGGACCCCCCTTTTATCTCGGCCCCGCTTGACGAATCCCCCCGAACTTTCAAGGAAGGAGCGGAGCGCAGCGTGGCAAATTTAAGGAAAATTACAGGCAGATTCCTCAACCGGCGCCAAAGTTATTCCCAATAGAATGTTGCGGATTTCCTATAGAAAACAATCCTAACTATAACTACCTACTGGCGACCGCCAGTAGGTAATATATATATATATATATTCACTGAAAAAACCATAGGTTTCACACCAGTTATAGTTAGCTGGAAATTTTACTGACATAAAACCATTGAAATTCCCACGTTATAGTTAGTTGGACTCACTATAACTTGCGCATGCAATGCACTGCTGATGACGTCACATATTACATCACTCATGACATGGTCAGTGACATCACTCATGACATCACTGATGACACCATCCTTGTGACAGAGTGACAGACCTCCTTTCACTGTAATGTAACCCTTGAAACACATATTCGAAAATAGAAACTAAAATTTCAATGGTTTTATGTCAGTAAAATTTCCAGCTAACTATAACTGGTGTGAAACCTATGGTTTTTTCAGTGAATTTAATAGTTTTTTTTAATGCTAATTCCTAACTATTACTGGTGTGAAACCTATGGTTTTTTCAGTGAATTTCAAAGGTTTTTTAAATGCTAATTCCTAACTATAAGTCTCAGTTTATATATAAGATTGTTAGCGCTCTAGTTGTTCTTTAGAACACTCTGGGACATTCTGCCATTGGGCTATATTTGGGCTACATCAGGCTGATATTTGGGCTACATTTTTTTTTGTCTCTGGTGGCCATCTTTGGTCTACATTGGGCTACATCGGGCTACATTTGGGCTCTAACATATATATAGCCCAATGTAGGCCAATATATATTTTTTTCAAAGTTAATTTTCGTAAAAACCACTTTAGCATATATCTTGAGACATAGCAAAGGCACATCAAGCTACCAGTCCCTACAATTTTGACCAATTTTTTTTTGTATATTTATATATATATATTTTTGCCTTGGAGCGCTCCCGGTGCGCGCCCCGGTGAGCGCCCCGGAAAGCGTAGTTTAATGAAGTGCCCCGGGGCGCGCACCGGGGAGCGTCCCATAAGCGCCAATATCGCGAACAAAAACATAATCGTGACGTATCGCGTAGCCGCGGACGCGTGATACGCACGGCGTAAGCGCACCCGGAAGCACTCGAGCGAATACGATCGTGCAACGTAAGCGTCCGACGCGCTTACGCGACACGCCCCTGGGCGCGCCCAGGGGCGCGTTGTGTAAGCGCGTCGGGTCATGTGACCTGAAAATAACACTTTTCATTGGTTACTAACAGTTTTTTTTTCACAAGTAGGGAAACACCCCACCTATTTCCCTCACAACCTGTTTGCTTTTGCTGAGACAACACCTCTTGTCTGTTCCTGCAAAAACAAAACTTCTACCATCATGTCTGGTTCCCAGAACCCTTCCAATGACCAGTCCTCAGACTCTTCGGATGGATTCCTGCCTGAGGTCCCCCCACAGAGAAAAGTGAAGGACCACTTCATTTGGAAGTTTTTCTCTTTTCCAGAGGGGGAGAAAAAATGCAATGCAGCAAAAGTCATGTGTAAAATTTGTGACACTGTACTCTCACGTGGAGATCCCACCCAGAAATATAGTTTAGGAAATGCAACATTAATCAGACATGTTGAGAGGAAGCACCCGATTAATTTTGCACGGGAGAGCACCAGGGCCCTGGCTCGCAATCCACCACCCGATGGCCCCTCCACTTCCACCGGAGCTTCAACATCATCGGTGAGAGGAAGACCAGCAGTGATGATCCCAAATATTCAGCCTGTTTTTGCAGATATTACATTTTGTTGTAAGCAGTGTGACCAACTGCTCTGTTATGGGGAGCAGAGCGTTGATCTGATTGTTAGAAAGAGGGAGGAACACCGCTGCGCCCCTCAGCCCTAATTTTTCCCCTTTTTTTTTGCTCCTGTTGAGCAGCTTTACATTCCGTAGTTTTGTTTTTGTTCTGAAAAAAAATACCAAAAATTTTTTAAAACGTTCGGAAAAAGTAAAAAAATTTTAAAAACTAAAAAAAAAAGAAAAAAAACAGTTCTTTTTAGAACTACCTCCAATTTATAAAAAAAGGCTTCATTTTTTAAAAAGTCTGTCACTCTTTTTTCCCCATGGTACGCTCCCCGGTCCGCTCCTTGGTGCGTGTACCGGGCGCTCCCCCCACGCAAATCAAAATAAAAAAAAAGAAATGTTATTGCCCTGCGGGGCCCTTTTATAGCCCTCACACCAAACCTAGGGGGTCATGGGGGGGTCTACTCTGCCCCCTTATGGTCATTTCCCCCTTTGATTTTTCCACCTCTTATGTCTCGATTTTACCGAGACACAAGATGGTGGCCGCTCCGGACTGTTTCGAATGTTTACAGACACCCGAGAGCCAATCAGCTTTCCGTGCGCAAGTCGCGTAGCGCGCCCGGAGCGCTCCCTGGTGCGCGTACCGGGGCGCGCATATAGATATGTATATTTTTTTTAACCTAAATTACTCAAAATCCACTGGAGCACATATCTTGAGACATAGCAAAGGCACATCGGGCTAACAGTCCCTACAATTTTGCCAAGTTTGGTGGAAATCCATTCAGCCGTTCGGGCTAAAAGTGAGTTCGACCGCCCTATGGAAATTAACATGGGGAAAACACGTTTTGGGACCCCCTTTTATCTCAACCCCCGCTTGACGAATCCCCCCCAAACTTTCAGGGAGGGACCGGAGCTCGACGAGGCAAATTTGAGGAAATTTTCAGGCAGATTCGTCAACCGGCGCCAAAGTTATTCCAAATAGAATTTTGAGATTTTGCATTGAAAAAAATCCTAACTATAACTACCTACTGGCGACCTCCAGTAGGTAACATATATATATCTATATATATATCTAAATGAAATGGTTAATGAAGACCATAGAAAGCGTCCGATCTTTTCCCCAAGTATGTCTTCCCTTTCTATACACACACACATTTTTTCAGCCCTGACACGTGATGTGATGTGAAACAATCTCGGGCTCTTTAAATAGACTGAGCAGTATGTGTAACACTGTCATGTGAACAAGGCTCGCTGAGAGCCGAAACGTCATGCGCCAATACTTGAGCTGAATAAATATTTGCACAAGAAGGTCCGTGTCTGCGTCTCCGTGTTCAGGGGGAGAGCCTGAGAGAAGGGAGCAAGACGTGGCATTCTGGATATTTTGGTCGGACTGTTTCCGAGCCGACCGCACACGGGACCCTCTTCAATCTTGGTCAACGCCCTTATCGGAACGCCTCCTGAGTTCACTCAGGCATTTTGCACTCCGGAAGGAGTAAGGCTGTTTGACCCCCACCGGCTGCAGACGTGAATTGCTGAAGACTTGATGTATCGGAGCCTACGAAGTAGCGGACCCGACGAGTTAAGAACCGGCAGCAACAGCTTCAACATCAAGTAAGCACGAATACAGACTGAGTTGGGAGAAAAGTTACGTGCTTTGAAGTTGGCACTCCGTGTATTGTTTTGAAATTAAGATAACAAACATTGAGAGCCTTTCAAGAAAATACCAGCATTACAAGTATGGCGGCTGACAGTGTTCGGGACAGGGAGACACTAGCATCTACTGTGTTCTCCGATAGTCTACCTCTCCCTACTAACATTCGGGGGAGACTTGATAATGAAGCCAGTAGTAGCGGTAATGCAGCTTTAAGGGAATCATTTAAGACTTTGGAAAAGAAATCCCGCAATGAACAATCTAAATGGTGGGAATCCAAATCTCTGCAGAGATACATAGAGGTTAACCGCATACCTCGCGGTTTGCGTATCTTAATGGCGCCGACATATGAAGAGCCCAACCCGGAGCTCATGAAGGAATGGGCCGAGTGTAATTTAGATGCCTCACGCCGCCAAGTCCAAATTCTTATAAAGTATGCGGATATAGATCGGGCAAAACTATTAGTGGAGATTGGAGAAATACATGAGCAACTAGCGGGCATGGGTGATGAAGATGAAAAAACCAAACTCATGAAGGCGATGAATGACAGACTCAAAAAAGAGGAAACCAAAATAATTGAAAGGAAGACATACAAGTTTCAGCGCGATCGTAGTGACTATGAGTTGGGTCAGATTTTTACTTTCTCACGGAAATATGACTCACTACGACGAGGAGCAAACCAGACCCAATCTAAACAGAAAACTACCCGCCCGAAGAACGCAGGGACTGATTCGACTGATTCTAACTTCAGTACCGATATTGACTCTGAGCCAGACGCGGAACGCCACAGCAGGGCGCAGGCGGAGGGAATACCTAAACCATCTCTGGGCCAAAAATTGTTTTTTTATGTCAGGAGCGGCTGAAAACCCTGCGACCCCTTGAATCCACAAGGTCAAGCAAACGGAGGGCAAACTACAGGAGGCGCCAAAGACTCAAAGCGAACTGGAGGAAACTATCAAAGAAAAAGGAGCGGGAGGGGACAGGGAGCTGCCCCCCAATAAAACTGAACAACGGTACAAGTCGAACTGTGATCAACTTGACGGAATTCAAGCTATCAACTAAGGAGGAAGAAATATTGAGTCTAGGATTAACCTTTGTCCCTCGCTGCAACTTTAATTACACTGCCATGAGGTGTGACATCTACAAGGCAGTAAGACGATTAAAACTACGGAAATTGTACGCTCTGAAAAACAAACAAAAAGACAAAACACAACCCCAGAATGAACAAACGAACATGATGATTGAAGTATCACAAGGAACTAAAACTATAATTGAATTATGGGAAACTAGGGGAGCAGGATACGATGAAGTACATCAAAAAATAATGTATTCACGAGACATAGATGAAATGGGCAATAGAGTCACTACAGAAACATTGTTCAGACAACCATCGACATTTACCCCAGTGCTCCCACGTGATGCATTAGACATATTTCATGAGCGTGTAGTGGGACAATTAAAGGAACTGCACAGAAAGACTATAAACAACAAAAGGAAATATGATGAAACTTCGCAACGCTATTACGCACTTGTAAAAAGACTAACCAAGGAACGCGACGTTGTGATAAGAGGAAGTGATAAAGGCGGCAATGTTGTGCTTTTAACTAAATCTGAATATGAAAAAGAAGCCTTCTCACAGTTGAATGACAGAAGCTGCTATGAGCGTATTAATGCCCAGGTGATGGCAGCCACGAAAAAGGAGTTCCATCTTAAGTTATCAAAATGGAAAGCAGACAAACTCATCACAGAGGCAGAATATAAATACCTGAAGGTGGATTATCCAGTCATCCCAATTATGTACTTTATACCCAAAGTCCACAAAGACCCTAAACATCCGCCGGGTAGACCAATCATCTCGGCGAGAGGAAGTCTTTTAGAACACACCTCGGTATATATAGACTACTTCTTACAGGGATATGTCAGAAAACTTGACTCTTTTATTCAAGACACCAGTGACTTTTTGTTAAAAATCAGGAACGTGATGGTGGAACCTGGTGATTGGCTTATTGCGCTAGATGTAACATCTCTATACACAAGCATTGCTCATGACCAAGGTTTAGCGGCAGTCAAACATTACTTATTGAAGCGAGATCCACTATTCAAAGAACACAATTGTATGCTGTTAACCATGTTGGAATTTTGTCTAACGAACAATATTTTTATGTTCAGTAATCTCATGTACCATCAGCGACAGGGGGTGGCTATGGGGGCCAGTTTCTCCCCGAGCTTTGCCTGCTTACATATGGGGGCGTGGGAGGAACTGGTCCTCAGGAGGGACCACAGTGCAACATTGGAAACTCATGTGACTGCATGGTATCGTTTCATAGACGATTTATTGGTGATATGGAGAGGCACTGAGACAGAAGCAAGGATGTTTATTGATAATATCAATCAAAACAATCTAAACCTTAGATTCACAGCGACCCTAAGCCAACATGCAGTCACTTTCCTAGATACTGAGCTGTACATTACCGATGGTAAATTGGAAACTAGAATTCATCGCAAACCTACCGCTGGGAACAGCATATTACATGCGGCAAGTGCGCACCCGATGCATCTCGTTACCAGCATCCCCTACGGGGAGATGCTGAGGATGAGACGCATCTGCAATAATCCCACAGATTTGGAGAGGGCCCAGTGAGAAAGCATGGAACGTTTTCTTGAAAGAGGCTACTCTCCACAAAAAATTGAACAAGCCAGAAACAGATCTATGATGGTAACCAGGGAAGCTTTATTGACCCGTAATAAACAACAGATAATTAACACTGACTCCAATATGACGACCAATAATACAGCAACTGATTCAGGTGTCTTTAGAATTATTATGGGGTTCAGTAACAAACACCGAGAAATTTACAGATTAATCAACAAGTATTGGCCCGTAGTAAGAAGCGACCCTATCATAGGCAACACTCTCCCTAATAGGGCATCTGTAACCTACAGCAGGGCTCCGTCCCTCAAAGACCAGATAGTTGATACTGACCCTGAACCTGTACTTAAGTCAACCTGGTGGCAATCCAACAAAGGTTTTTATAAATGTAAAACCTGTAAGGCTTGCCAGCATGGCATCAATACCAAGACTTACCAAGATGGATTCAGTGATAAGCAACACCTTATATAACAGGTTTTAACTTGCAAGACAGAATATGCAATTTACATTCTCCAATGTCCCTGCTTATTGAAATATGTAGGCAGTACAAAACTGCCAGTACATCAACATATTCTGCAGCACCTTAGAGCAATTGCCAATGGGGATAATACCTACCCAGTCGCCAGACACTATCGTGATCAACATCAAGGTGATAATACTTCACTCAGATATTATGTGATAGATGCGATTAAGGCTAGCAGAAGAGGTGGTGAGAGAGAACAGAAATTGAGAAGATTGGAGACCCAGTATATCTTGTTGCTTGATACTAAGGCACCTATGGGTCTTAATGTAACAGAGGACATGTATACTTGCTTACCCTGAATGTTGATCTGTATATACATATAGGGGGATATACTGACATTGGAATTAACAGCTATGTACTTACAATTGTACTCATTTAGTTTCTCCGTTATCTTCATTCCGGTAAAGTGGGAGATAATATGTTGGACTGCTATTAATTGATACATCTGAACAGAATAAGAATTGATATTTTTGTTGATATCTTTGCAGCAATCTCTGAAACACTATGTTGCAATCGCTACTATTTGATTTAGTTTTAAAAAACACACTTTAGGGGCAAGAATTAATTATCTTGACTTGGAGGATCCTAATTTCCCATAAGTCGATATGTATTTTTAATTACTATTTGCCAACCACAAGTCATTTTAATTAGTTTGTTTGAGCAGAATAGGGGAGGTGAGAAGGGGTGAAGTGAAGCTATATGGACTTTAACATTTTGAATGAAGATGTTGGCAGGGGAAGTCATACTGTATATAAGACACAGAGATTCTGTTGTACAGTGAAATGATAAATAATGAGGTTAAAATTATTTATTATAGATACAATGAGGGGACCAAAGGGTATGTCTGGTTTGAACAACATTTTTGCACTATTTTGCTAATTTGCACATTTTTGCATTTTTGCACAAAATTTTGGGGAAATTAAGACCCCACAATATTGATTAGTATAGGATCTGCGTAATTTGCACAGTAACTAAAATGCACTTGCACTTTATTACAATGCCTAGTACTGTAATCTGATTACCCTTTTTCATCTGTATTATACATGTATTTTACTTTGATTTTATGTTAAGGTATTTTACTAATGATGAATTGTTATTAATGGCATCAATACTTCCCCTACAAACCAAATGCACAATGATTCAAATGTATTTTACGGATATTTATTGTGATTGAAACATGTAAATATACGAAATGAAATGGTTAATGAAGACTTTAGAAAGCGTCTGATCCTTTCCCCAAGTATGTCTTGCCTTTCTATACACACACACATTTTTTCAGCCGACACGTGATGTGATGTGAAACATTCTCGGGCTCTTTAAATAGACTGAGCAGTATGTGTAACACTGTCATGTGAACAAGGCTCGCTGAGCGCCGAAACGTCATGCGCCAATACTTGAGCTGAATAAATATTTGCACAAGAAGGTCCGTGTCTGCGTCTCCGTGTTCAGGGGGAGAGCCTGAGAGAAGGGAGCAAGACATGGTATTCTGGATATATATATATATACATATATATATATATATATATATATATATATATATATATATATATATATATATATATATATATATATATATATATATATATATATATATATATATATATATATATATATATATATATATATATATATTACCTACTGGCGTGTCGCCAGTAGGTATATATAGTTAGGATTTTTTCCCTATGGGATTTTGAAAATTCTATGTCTAATAACTTTGGCGTTTGTGGACGGAATCGGCTGAAATTTTCAGGAAAATGGCACATTTTGTTTCTGAGCAGCCCCTAAAAATTTGGGGGGGTTTCCTCAAGGGGGGGCCGAGAAAAAAGGGGGGTCCCAAAACGCGTTTTCCCCATGTTAATTTCCATAGGGCGGTTGGCCTCACTTTTAGCTCGAACGGCTGAATGGATTTGCACGAAACTTGGCAAAATTGTAGGGACTGTTAGCCCGATGTGCCTTTGCTAGGTCTCAATATATGTGCTCCAGTAGATTTTGAGAAATTAAGGTTCAAAACAAGATATATATCTGTAACAGCGCTCCGGGCTGCGCTCCGGTCCGCTTACTTTTCGCGAAACGGAACTTTGCGATGCGAAGCTGATTGGCTCCCCGGTGTCTGTCAACATTCTAAACAGTCCGGAGCGGCCGCCATCTTATCTCTCGGTAGGATCGAGAGAGAAGAAGAGGTGAAAAACGAAGGGGGAATTTAATGAAAGGGGGCAAGGTATTCCCCTCTTGACCCCCTAGGAATCATGTTGGGGTTATTAAAGGGTCCTGTGGGGAAAAAAAAATTGATTTTTCACGGTAGAAGCGCTTCCCGGGCCGCAAACTGGTAGCGAAACGGGAATTCGCCATTTTGTGTTTTGTTTTAATTAAATTACTAGGTATAAGGGGGTGCGGGAGACGTATCCTGATCCCTTATGTTTTCTGAGGGTGGCTGAGGAGGCTCATATATGTTGATACATGTCTTCCAGCGGCTGTGCGTGAGCTTTTTTTTTTTTTTGCTGCGTGACGTCTGTTAACGTTCGATTCGATGGAAATCAGGAAGTGTTGACCGCCAATTTGTCAGTGCGATAAAATATTTTGTTATAAATAAATCCTTATTGATAAACATTGTCTGCGCCATCTTGCCTTTTTTCCAATGCCACAATTTTGTCGTGCACGGCAGCCATTTTAGATGCCAGGCCGGTCCCAGGCTATCACCTAGCCCTGCGGATGTAGTTTATGGCCCCAGCTGTAGAGAATCCAGACATGCCAACCCTCTCGATTCAGGCGTGAGACTACTGATTTCAGTGCTAGTCTCCCGCCTCCCGATTTCTGCAAGCAAAAACCCGGGGGCATATTACCAACAAATAGCAATAATTTTTGTCTCTAACTTGTTTAGAGACAAAAATTATTGCCGCACATCGGCGATTTTTATCGCAGATAAACCTTGCTATTAGCAAGGTTTATCGCAAATGCGATAAAAAACGGCCGCAATGCATGAATATCGCTGAAAAGTCAGTGATATTCATGCATTATCGAGCAAATGCTCTTAGCCATGTTATCCACCTCCCATTGGATAACATGGCTAAGAACTGCTCAGGGCAGGTGTTAGCTTTTGGAGATATTCGCGCTTAGCGCGAATATCTCCAAAAGTTGGTAATAGGAGATAGCGATGTTAGGGACTGTTTCCAGTCGCTAACACCTTGACACGCCCACTTTGCATGTCATTAGTGATAAATATCACTGACATGCAAAGCGGGGCCCAAGATGGTCGCTATCTCCTTTTAGCTGTCACTAACTGGTGTTAGCGACAGCTTGGTAATAGGGAGATAATTTTATCTCCGCTTTCTTGGCTTTTAAAGCCAAAAAAGCGGAGATAAACCCCCTTGATAATATGCCCCACGATTCCTCGGGGGTTTCAGGTGACAGGGCTTGGTATTGTGTTACGTGGTAATTCTTCCAGGAAACGTCAGAGGGTCGATGCAGGGGTTCTAGAAGGGTGATAAACCATTTAAGCCTCATGAACAAGCGCATGGTCTTTTAAAGATCTGTGAAGTACTCGGGGCGGCGGTGTGTGTGTGTCCTCTTTCAGGAGCGGGCGGGGGGGGGGCACTGCCAGCAACTTGCCAGGCCAGGCAGTGTTCAACACTTGCATCACCCTTTCTCTGCCTGCTATTGCGCTCCATGCTTCGGAAAGGTAAGAAAAAGAACGTGCATTTGAGTTTGAAATGTCCGATCCTGTAGCAGTACACTTGCAAAGCCCACACATGACAATAACCCGATTCAAGGCCCCATTCACCCGATTTTTTAAAAATATATAGCACTCCAACAAAGTAGGATTATAAAACTTTATTAACTTTTAAATATAACGAACGCAACAAAAACTGTAAATACATTTAAACATTTTTTGACAAAAAAAAGCAACAATGGTCAGAAGCTGTCTTTTGTGCGAATAGTCCCAAGGCAGCACAACGTGCTGAGTTCTGGACGGCACCCAGGTGATGTCACCTGGGTGCCGCACTGGTTTTTGGTTTCCTACAATGCAGCTCAGAAAAACAGCGTGGGGCGTCCCGGGTGGTGCGGGGGGAGGCCTCGTCAGTAGCGGTCTGTTGTGCGAATAGTCCCAAGGCAGCAGAACGCGCTGAGATGTGGATGGCACCCAGGTGATGTCCAGTAAACTGCCGCACTGGTTTTGGTATCCTACAATGCTGCTCCGAAAATTGGCGTGGGGCGGCCCGGGGGGGGCGTGGGGGAGGCGGCGTGAACGGGCCTCCCCAGGTGGCGGCCATCCAGCTGAGTTGCGCCCGCTCTTGCGGCTACAGCGTCTCGCTCACCATGTAGTTGACTTCCGCCCACTCTTGCAGTGCAGCGATAGGCGGCTGCCACAGGACTCTTAAAATGGCGGACGGCTCTTCGGTTTTGGGACTGGTCCACTAAAATGGCCCTGGGGCACCTTGGAACTCGGACGCTTGCCTGCTAGGGCTTGGGCTCCATTCTCGAAAGCGTCCCCTCAGCCGTGAAGATTCTACAAAAGTCTTGGGGGCCCTCGACTCCTGCAGGCTTCCGGTGGGGAGCGGCTGCCATGATTGCTCGCGGAATGACCACGACGGAGCCACGAGATGGTGGTGCTCTCATGCTGACGCCAGCTTCAGTCTGAATCATCCAGAAACAAGGTGGGGCTTTCATCGTTTGGGAAAAAAAAATGTTCTAAACCAATGAAAAGTGTTATTTTTAGGTCATATGACCAAGCCTTCCATCTTTAGGAAACCAAAAGTAAAATGAACCAATGAAAAGTTTTATAAACAAGTCACATGACCTGTTATGCGGCATAGGGCTACAAAAAGCGTAGAAAATCCGTTGGCACGTGAGGCGGCGTCAGTAGCGGACCGATGTGCGAATAGGCCGAAGGCAGCACAACGCGCCGATATCCGGATGGCACCGAGTTAGTGTCCAGCAAGTTGCTGCACTGGTGTGGCTATCCTACAATGCTGCGCCGAAAGTCGGCGTGGGGCGCCCCATTGGCCTGTGAGGTCGCGTCAGTCAGTAGGGGCTGTGCGTCTCCCCCAAGATGGAGGCTCCTCGGCCGCACTGGTGTGGCCATCCTACAATGCTGCGCCGAAAGACGGCGTGTCCAGTTGAGTTGCGGTCACTCTTGCGGTACAGTGACTCGAACGCGCAGAGATCCGGATGGCACCGAGGTGGTGTCCAGCAAATTGCCGCACTGGTGTGGCCATCCTACAATGCTGCGCCGAAAGACGGCGTGTCCAGCTGAGTTTCTCCCGCTCTTGCGGTACAGTGACTCGAACGCGCCGAGATCCGGATGGCACCGAGGTGGTGTCCAGCAAGTTGCCGCACTGGTGTGGCCATCCTACAATGCTGCGCCGAAAGTCGGCGTGGGGTGCCCCGTTGGCTTATGAGGTGATGTCAGTAGTGGACCGATGTGTGAATAGGTCGGAACCAGCACAAGGCGCCAAGATCCGAATGGCAAGTCCTGGATGTTGAGTGCCATAGTTGAGAGTTCTGAGCAGTGCTTGTAAGACTGTCTGAAGTTTATTTGCACCTACTGCAGCTTCACTATTGCCCTGGTGTGGCCAAAGATCGCACATGACATAGGCGGCCGGCTCCCGAGGTCCGGCGGAACTTTTTTCCTTTTCCTTTTTGCTTCTTGTCCCACAATCCGTTTCAACTGAAGACACGACCAGGTCCCTGAATGTGTGCAGGGGGACGTTATTGATTGAATCAAAATGGCGGCTTCACACAAAGCTGACTCAAGCGTTGCTGTTGATGCTATACAGACAAAAATTGGTTTTCAGTTTGTACATTCTTCAGGATTTTTTTTTCCATCCAAGGCTGATTGAGAGTTTGTAGAAAAATGGCTTCAGATTTTCCACATACTACTCTTCAACATTCTTCCTAAATGTAACAATGTGAGACTCACTAGGAGAACGGCTGTTTATCTTTCCTTTCAAAATGCTGCCAACAATATTTTCTGAATGGAAGACACCATCTTGTAGCATAAAGGGCCGAAATGGGTTCTGGTCTGGCCGATGGTTGGTGGAGACATTTTGACTATATATTGGACCTGCCTGGCCTCGCCCAAAATGGCGCCGGTATAAATGGGACTCGTAACTCCTTGTTGTGTACTGGTTGAACAACTTTGATATCACGAGATATGAATGCAGTTTTGATGCTCATGGCGGGCGGGGACGAGAATTGATTTATTATTTTGACATCCCTATTGATATTAAGTTCTGATGTGTTATTGATTACTGTAGTATTGAAAGTTCGAATTAACGTCACCCATGGTACTTGCCCACAAATGTATATCTAGATGATTTTTTTGTAAGTGGCCCTGTCGTAATTTAATTACAAAATGTACGTCCACCGATTCTGCAACTGTTAGACACCTTAGTTCTTGCAACCTAATGGCCCGCTCGTTACGTTCCTCTATAATGTAAATGTCTCCTCATCATATACGATTTCAGTTTGCTCCGTGGCCGGCCCACGTGGTTATAGGCCCGTATTTGTATACTGACATTTTCACAATAAAGGTTTTTAAAACAAAACATGGTAGTAGTATTTACATTGGTAAAGTTTTTACTTTTAGTCACTGTTTTCGAATCAGTAAAAGGCAAGTGAAATAAAGCAGTCCAATTACATGACGGATAAAAGGTATAATACGTAGGAACGCAGTAAAGATAAATGGTCAAGGGCAGTTGTGTTTTCCACTCCTGCAACATAAAGTGATCGATAAGAATCTGATAATCAGGCGTATCGGCGACTAAGACAGCAGGCCGAGTCTCTTTTACTCAACGGCTCCGTCATGGAACGAAGAAACGCCCTTTTTCTCGAAAAAGGAATATATTTTACTTGCAGGACAGTTGTAAATTTTCCGGGAAAGTACATTAGCCTGGAATATTATAACATATATGTTTAAAAAAAAAAAATTCGAAATCAATAAAAAGCGTATTTTTTAGGTCATATGTCCAAGCTTTTCATTATTAAAATAACAAAAGTAAAATGAACCAATAAAAAGTTTTATTAACAAGTCACATGACCTGTTATGCTTACGTTACGCGCTGCGCGCCGCGCCCCGGATCACTTCCGGGTGCGCTAACGCGGCGTGTCATATAACGCATTACGCGACAACGTAGGTCAAGAATATAGTCAAAATGTCTCCACCAACCAGCGTTCGGAACACAACCCCTTTCAGCAGTCCAAAAAGTTCTGTTAAATGACAACAGAGGGGACAGGCAACAAGAACCATCAGTCAAAGAGGGGAGGGCAAGTTCTTCTCTACCGGGTCATGTTGGGGCTATACCGGAACTGATCGAATTGGTAGTCTACAGTGTTTCTGGATGTTTCAGACTAAAGCTGGCGTCAGCATGAGAGCACTACCATCTTGTAGGTCCGTCGTGGCCATTCCACGAGCAAACATGGCAGCCGCTCCCCACCAGAAGCCTGCGGGAGTCGGGGGACCCCAAGACTTTTGTAGAATCTTCACGGCGGAGGGGACGCTTTCGAGAATGGGACCCAAGCACTATCAGGGAAGCGTCCGAGTTCCAAGGTGTCCCAGGGCCATTTTAGTGGACCACGCCCAAATCTGAAGAGCCGGCCGCCATTTTGAGAGTCCTGTGGCAGTCGCTTATCGTTGCATCGCAAGAGCGGGAGCAACTCAACTACATGGTGAGCGAGACGCTGTAGTCGCAAGAGCGGGCGGTAAACAGCTGAATGGCGGAAGAGGCACAGTGTAGCAAAAGCGGGCGGAATGGCAACTAAAACGGTAAAGGGGCGCCCCACTACAGCGTGTCTTCAGGTCAAACGTATTGTGGGACAAGGTCCAGAATAGAAGAGTCATCAAAAGGCAAAAAGTTCCGCCGGACCCCGGGAGCCGGCCACCTATGTCGGGGGCGATCTCAGGCTAAACCGGTGCTATAAGACTTGGGGAGGGGGTCGGAGCCAAGCGTCTTCTCCAAGTCCGTGCCATCACACCGCCCCTCGGGGGCCTCCGTCAAGCGGTTTAGGGAGGTACCATATCACATTGTTTTCAAATGCAGTCAGGTCCACAAACGACCCTCACTTACTTTGAGAATAGTGAAGCTGCAGTAGGTGGAAATAAGCTTCAGACAGTGTTACAAGCGCTGCTCAGAACTCTGAACTATGGCACCCAACATCCAGAACGTATGCCATTTGAGAATGGCAGTGACATCGAAGCAACTCAGGGACCAAAACCAGTAACGTACTTTCACGTATGAAAATCTTACTTGGGGAGGGGGCAGGAGCGAACCGCCCCCTCCCAGTCCGCGCCACCACACCGTATGTTGAAAATCTGAAGCCATCGTTCTACAAACTCAACCAACCTTGGATGGAAAAATCTAGAAAAATGTACAAACTGAAAACCAGTTTTGGTCTGCATAGCATCAGTAGCAACGCTTGCTATCAGAGTGCATGAGTTTCATGCTCGATCGATTGAGCTAGCCGGATCGGGCAATAAAAAGTATAAAATAGTTATGTAAATAGTTATTTAATAAAATGTTTTACCCTGTTTCTTTGCTGGTGTGTTGTATATATTTTTAATATTTGCATAGGGTTTGTCGTTATTTTGGGCGGGGTGGGTGACGGAGCCGAGCTGTCTTGCAGCCCTCATGGTGTGGAGCTCAGTTCATCTCACTATTTTCGTATTTCTCATGAAGGGTTGTTCCTAATATTTCTATTTTAGCGAGGTCAAAAAGAGATCCAATTAGTGGCCTACTGATTTTGCTCGATTAATTTTATTTTTTTACACGATTTTTCACGATTTTTCACTATCTGCAAAGACTAAACAGAGTATTGCGACTTTGTGCTTGTTTGTAAATAGAGAATGAACCAAAGAGAATCAATTGTAAAACAGTAAATGCTTGGATAACAATCAATCAAATGGAGAGACAAGCAGGCACGACGGATTACAACGGGGGTAAAGGCCTGCGTTAACTATTCTTCACTATCTGCAAAGAGAGAGTACTACTAAGAGAAAAGAGGGGGGGGGGCAGCGTTCAAAGCACATCAGCGTGCATAAACACGAAAAAGTTTTTACCTATCACGTACTTGACATTTGACAGCTTTTGATATTTGCTATTAAAAAACCATTGAAATTCACAGAAAAAACCATAGGTTTTAGGCCATATATAGTTAGGAATTTGCTTTTACAAAACCTTGAAAATTCACTGAAAAAAACATTGGTTATAGACCATATATAGTTAGGGATTAGCCTTTTCAAAACCTTATTTTACTCACACAAAACCATTGAAATTTCATATATAGTTAGTTGCACTAACTATATATCGCGCACCCGCAATCCACTGCTGATGATGTCACATATTACATCATTCATGACATGGTTAGTGACATCACTGATGACATCACTGATGACATCTCAAATGACATCACTGATGACATCTCAAATGACATCACTGATGACATCTCAAATGACATCACTGATAAAATCACTGATAACATCTCATTTGACATGACTGATCACATCACTGATGATATCATTCATGTGATAATACCATGAACCTCTTCAGACTCTAATATAACCTTAGATACAATCAGTGTAAACAGACAGTCACAGACTGTCACTCATCCATGGAGTTACTCACACACCTAGTCAGTTATGCAAAAAATCAATCACACCTCCATTTTCTCAATTATACAGTTATACACACCTTACTTATTCAAACATATACTAACACATATTTACTCTCTTATACAATCCCTGATACATGTTCACAATGATCCATACAGCCACTCACACATTCACTGGCTCTTATGCACAGTTATTTATATATGTCAACTCTCACATGTACTGTGTTTTACATATGTACTTACTTTGACATGTAGCACTGAGATATCCATTCACTCACTAATACACTCATGCACAGTCAACCGCACATACAGCTGTTTCCACATGCACTTTTGAACCCATACATATAGTGAATCAACTACTCACACATCTATGTACAGAGTCACACACCTCCCAGCCACCCATACACACACACTCAGTTTCCCATACAAATACTTGGACAACCAATGAATAACCCATACAGTTACTCATATAGCTACTGATCAACATATGCAGCAGTTTGTAGAACAACAGATATAATGATGCACAAATTAAAACAGTTTAGTCACTAACCCATGCACTCAGTGAGACACATTTAATCACTCACTCATACAGTCAGTCATGCACCTACTAAATCCTTCATCCAGACACTTATACATCCACTCATTCTTCAATATGTAAGACATATTTTAACTTTACAGAAACATACAGTCACTGGATGTTGTCATCAGTGATGTCATCAGTGATGTCATTTGAGATGTCATCAGTGATGTCATCAGTGATGTCACTAACCATGTCATGAATGATGTAATATGTGACATCATCAGCAGTGGATTGCGGGTGCGCGATATATAGTTAGTGCAACTAACTATATATGAAATTTCAATGGTTTTGTGTGAGTAAAATAAGGTTTTGAAAAGGCTAATCCCTAACTATATATGGTCTATAACCAATGGTTTTTTCAGTGAATATATATATATATGTATATATATATATATATATATATATATATATATATATATATATATATATATATATATATATATATATATATATATATATATATATATATATATATATATATATTTTTTTTTTTAAAACTGCCTTTACCCATTCAGGGCTAAAATAAGCAAATGTAATAAATATATATGCACTTTATCATTGTTCAAAGCTGATAATAATTATGAAATACTATCAGTTTGCTGTCATATGTTTTTAAAGAGGGAATAGCACTTGAGCACTTTATCTAAGAAACGCCATAAACAAAAAAGACATAAGTAAATACATGTAAATGAACACACTACAAGATGGCCACCACAATGTTTGTGAAATGTATCCTACCATCTACTATGTCAATGAATGATAATGTCTTTAAAATGGCGCAAGTTTTAACACGCAAATTGACACTGACGAAGCTTTTGTAAGCGAAACGCGTCTGTTAAGGGTGACGGGGTTAGATTAAAATCTACAAAATCGGAGACCTGTGTGCTGGCCTAATTTCAGCCTTATTGGAGTGAAAGTGTTCGAGTGTGTAGCGGCTCACCCCCGCTGGCTGAGGCACCCGGGAGAAGGAGGAGCGGCGGCGCTGAAAGAATCGGTGTTTTAAGCTAATATGGCCGCCAGCCCCGAGGCAGTCTTGAACCGCAAATGAAGAAACGGAAAACCTGGATGTAACTCCGAAACAAGAGAAATCCATACCGATTGCCCCGCCCGAGATCACTGAATGGCAGAACTGGCAGCGTCGGCTGGCGCTCCGGGAGTACCTGAGGAGATCTCGGTGAGTGAAGCGGCAATTGTGAAAACAGTATAAATTGGTTCAGCCTCTGTCCCGTAACTGGTCCCGTAGAAATATCGTAATCCCCACAAGTGTGACAATTACCGCCCTAAAAATTTGAAAATACCGTTAGCTTTGAACATACGGTTAAAGGAATATGTCAGACGCAGCGGAGCTAAGAGAAGAAAGGGAGACAGCAGCGAATCTGATGTTCAAGTCAGCTACAGAAAGCCTGGCAAATGCAAGTGCAAATACGACCTCAACATCGGCAGCACCGATAAATAATCTAAAAATACTATACCAAAGGCTGGAAAGACTAATGGAGAGAGAAGTAAGAAAGTGGTGGGAAGCCACTTCTCTCCAACGCTATGTGGAATGCGATAGGATTCCGCGAGGATTACGAATTTTCACTGTTCCCTCGTATGAAAAACCAAATCCTGCACTACTAAAGGAATGGGCAGAATACACAGCGGAATCAGCGAAAGGAATGGTTCGCATGCTGATTAAATATGCTTGGATAGACCGAGATGACTGCCTTAAAGAAATAAATGATTTGGAAGAGCTAATCAAAAAAGAAAAAGACACAAAAACAAGTGAAGATTTGAGAAGAGTGATGACAAAAAGAGTGAAGGAGTATGAGTTGGGAATTAGAAAAAGGAAGCAAACCAAATTCCAACGCAATGAGCAGGACTACATGACGGGGAGAATATTAACATTTGCCCGAAAATTCAATGCGACAAGAAAGCGACTCGCACAAGGTACAGCAGGACCGGGCAATGTAGAAACTTCTGAATCGGAAGTCTCAGATGAGGAATCACCAGAAGCAAGGGCAAGCAAAGAACAAGGAAAGGAGGTCCCTCCTTTTTTCGACGAATATCAAGTCATAAAGGAAACAAGACAAAGGACACAACAACGGAATCACCCTCCCCTACAAAACTAAAGAGGAAAACAAGGAGGGGCAAGAGGGGGAAATACAGCAGCCGCTTCACCAAGAGTCACGAGAAGCGCATCGAGGAACAAGAAGTGGTGAAAAATATGGAGGAAAAGAACATCATTAACCTCTCAAACCAAGTATTGACAAAGGAGGAAACCTCCATCCTAAAGAAAGGATTAAATTTCTGTCCAGCAGCAGACTTTGACCTGGTAAACACCAGAATTGACTTATTCAAATTTATTCGTAAATTAAAATTTCAAAAAATATTTGCTCAACAAAGGAAAAATCAAAGCACGAGTGAAATCAATCTCGCAGACATCAATTCTGAAACAACAGAGGAATTCCTAAACACCCCCCCAAGTAGCAGCATGCTGTCACATGCAAATATGCAGGACTTTGAGGATGAGTCACAAATGAATGATGGGACTATTGTACAAACACGTGACCCGAGTAACTTGAAAAATAAATCAAAAAAATTACCTATGGCTCCGAATGACGCAATTGACATTTTTAACGATGCCATTCAAAGAGACTTGGAAAAACTAGCGAAAGAAAAGATGGACATGAGGAATTCAAATATCTCAAGAAAGGAGTGGGAGGCCATTAAATCTCTAAAAAATGATGTTTCCCTAGAGATCAAACCTTCTGATAAGGGAGGAAATATCGTAAATCTCTCCAAAGAAAACTACGAACAAGAAGCATTAAAACAATTGGGAGATCCGAATTGTTATACTACCATCAATAGACAAGAATATGTAAAGAGCACACTGGAATTCCAGGAAATGCTAGTGAAATGGAGAGAGGAAGGGATGATAAATATGGACGAATTCCTATATTTACAATGCGAGGCACCTGTATTACCAACGTTCTACCATCTGCCAAAAGTCCATAAGAATCCTAAAAGACCACCAGGACGTCCGATAGTATCATCAATCGGAAGGCTGCTAGAAAACACGTCACGATTTATAGACAATTTCCTGGCGCCAATTGTAAAAGATCTACCCTCCGATGTGAGGGATACTCAGGACTTCCTAAGAGAGATAGACAATATTACATGGGAACCCAATATGCTCTTAATCACTCTGGATGTTGTCAATCTTTATACTTGTATTGCCCACGAGAACGGCTTAATGGCAGTGAAATGGTTTTTAGACAGAAAATCTGAAAGGTTTAGGCAACATAATTCTATGCTACTATCCATGATTAGATTTTGTCTTTACCATAATATCTTCCTTTTTTCTAATAAACTGTACAAGCAAACTAGGGGCACTTCAATGGGCTCGTGCTTCTCCCAAAGCTACGCGAATTTATTTGTGGGCTGGTGGGAGAAGCACGAGGCATGGGGTGAAAATAACGAACAATGGACTGATAAGATACTTCTATGGACAAGGTATATCGATGACCTTTTTGTCATATGGCGCGGAGACCGGTCCTCGGCTGAGGACTATATCTCGGCGCTTAATGACAATAACTGGAACTTAAGATTTACGAGCACTATCAGCAATAGTAGTGTGTGTTACCTAGACCTGGAGGTCTATATAGAAAATGAGAGGATCCACACTAAACTATATAGAATGCCCACGGCGGGGAATGCTGTATTACACTCAGCAAGCCATCACCCAAGAAGTTTGATTCAAAACATTCCCTATGGCGAACTTCTACGCCTTAAGCGCAACTGTACATCATCAACAGAATTTATGGTAGCAAAAAATGAGGCAATCAAAAGATTCCAGGTCAGGGGATACAGCAATTACATTTTAAAACAAGCTGAAGAGAAAGTTTCTAAAATACAGAGGAAAGATCTTCTGGTAACTAAACCAACCCAGATGGTGGAAGAGCCTACCAGAATGATTACAAGTTTCAACACACAGGCAGGAAGGATTGTGCAAATATTTAAGAAAAATTGGCACATCCTAACAACAGACTATGTGCTCAAAACAATTCTTCCAGAGAGACCCTTAATAACATACCGACGCAGTCAGTCTCTAGCAGACCACCTTGTCCACAGTCATTTTTCACCAAAGACCCAACCGATAAAACTATCTAAAACAAAAGGTTTCTTTCCTTGTCTACGGTGTAAAGCCTGCAAAGGCAGTAAGAAAGTATCTAACTACCCAGGAAGAACTAATGAAAACACACCGAACAGAGAGATCAGGAAACTTTTAAACTGCAACTCAGAGTACACAGTTTACTGCATGACCTGTCCCTGTGAAAAGCGATACATAGGGAGCACCATCAATCCCACAAAGCTAAGAATTTTAGAGCACATGCGTGCAATAACTAAAAATGACAGGGCATACCCAGTGGCACGCCACTTTGCTGAACTACATCAAAGCAACAGGGACCTGTTGAAATTTTATTGCATAGACCAGGTCGAACGCTCAGAAAGAGGAGGGGACAGAACAAAGGCTCTGCGCACTCTAGAGTCAAAGTACATAATTGATATCAAGACCATGGCACCTTGGGGACTCAACAACGATGAGGAGATGTGGGTCCACTTGTAGTGCCCCTGGTGAGCTGATATACATGTACAAAATAAGATCATGAAGAAATAGCAGACTCCACAATGCAAAAGACATTCCTTTAACCGCAAGACCTAAAAAGATCTAGGCCCATTCAGGGCTACAAAACAAACAGAGAAAAGTGCCTTTACCCATTCAGGGCTAAAATAAGCAAATGTAATAAATATATATGCACTTTATCATTGTTCAAAGCTGATAATAATTATGAAATGCTATCAGTTTGCTGTCATATATTTTCAAAGAGGGAATAGCACTTGAGCACTTTATCTAAGAAAAGCCATAAACAAAAAAGACATAAGTACATACATGTAAATGAACACACTACAAGATGGCCACCACAATGTATGTGAAATGTATCCTACCATCTACTATGTCAATGAATGATAATGTCTTTAAAATGGCGTGAGTTTTAACACGCAAATTGACACTGACGAAGCTTTTGTAAGCGAAACGCGTCTGTTAAGGGTGACGGGGTTACATTAAAATCTACAAAATCTGAGACCTGTGTGCTGGCCTAATTTCAACCTTATTGGAGTGAAAGTGTTCGAATATATATATATATATATATATATATATATATATATATATATATATATATATATATATATATATATATATAGTGGCCATGCCCCAGGGAATAGGGTCCCCGGGGTCAAAATGGCCTCGGGAGAGGGGCCGCGTGGCCCTCTTCTGCTTTTTTATTTGTTCAGTTCCTGAAAAGGCGGTGGCCACAGCACAGGCGGGGCGGTCGCTTCGGTTCATAGCATTTCACGGACCGACCTCCGGGATGTAGGCTCAGACACCGTGTTGATGCACTGTGTTTACGCCCTGCCGGCAAGTTGATGTAGGCAGCAAGGCTGTGTACTATATTTCTTCCCGCATAATAAAAATGATTGACTCTAAAATTAAAATTAACAAATTAGGGGTCAGGCCCTTGTGGATGGGGTCCCCAGGGCCCAATAAATGTGAAAGGAAGGGGGGCCACGCAGCCCCCCTTCTAAAAAAATAATGTAAAAAAAAGCCGAAATTGCCCCCTCCCAGAAACACTATGCAAACGCGCCCTGTGGGGCGCGTTTAAGTTGGGGAATTAATTCCCCTACAATCCTTAGGGTACCTTGGGACCAATTAGCCCACCGGGTACCTCAAGTTAGCGCCACAGAGCGCAACGAAGCTGCGTTGGAGAGAGGTTGTCCGAGACCACAACCCTTTTTACACCTCTCTGCAACACAGCTGTGTGTCACTTACTGGAAGTATCTGGTGGGCTAGTTGGACCCCAGGGACCCTCAGGATTGAAGGGGGCTTAATCCCCAAACTTAAAACGTGCCACAGGCGCGTTTGCACAGTGGTGAAGGGAGGGGCCGGGGACTGATGTGATGTGTGCAAACACGTCCTGTGGCGTGTTGTAAGTTGGGGAATGAATTCTCCTTCAATCCTGAGGGTTCCTGGGGGCCAACTAGCCCACCAGGTACCGCCAGTAAGCGCCACAAAGCTGCATTGCAGAGAGGTGTAAAAAGGGGCATGGCCTCAGAACATATCTCTGCAACTAAGCTCCCAGGCGCATACTGGAAGTATATGGTGGGCTAGTTGGCCCACAGGGACCCCCAGGACTCAAGGGGAATTAATCCCCCAATTTACAATGTGTAAGAAAGTGGCTCTCTATATACTGGACCAAAGTAAGGTCCAGTGTGTACAGAGTCCACATTCCCCAGAGGTTGGCAGAGGCTAAAGTTAGATATAATCTTACTCTCTAAAGTGGTAGCTTGGTGAAGCAGTAAGGCAGTATCAGAGGACAGTGTAAAGCATCTGTTGTACACACTCAGTCAGCACATGGTCTCACACACTCAAGAACTGAACTCTAGGCCAATTGATTTGTATCAAAAGATATAGTTGTTTTATTTTTAGAACCAACAAGGTATCAAAATATACTTTCTTAGGATGAGTTACTTTAGTTAAATACTTTTCTAATAGGCAATAGACTTTTGAAGGTAATAGTTACAGTTGTTGTAATGAGCAACACAATATCAAACACAATATAACATTGAGCTCAATGGGAATTTCTAGTTAAATGCAATTGATTACTTTTCAGATTACTTTGCTAACCACAGGACTGGATCCTGTATTCAGTCCCGGGGCATTTCCTGTAAACAAGTGAGTAAAAGAGTTTTGGTTACAGTAGTGATTTTTAAGGAATATTATTGTATTTTAAAAGTTGACACATAAACTTTTCCAGGTGAAATTACCAATGTTATCCTATGGAAGGAAATTCAATTTGCAGGTAAAGTATGTTCACGTTACTTTTGTAATCCAATGCCGGGCTCCTAGGTTCAGCATTGCGACATCTACCTAAAACAGGCAAGTAATTTCGTTTGTATCGTTGGCAAAAATATTTCTAAGTTTCAAAAATTGACACTTAGAAACATTTTCAGCAAAAAGCAGGCAATCATATCCGATGGAAGGAAATAAGTTACTGGTAAGTATGGTTAAAATTACTTTCAGGGTCAGTAATGGGCTAAGAGATGCAGCACCGAGGTCTCTCCTGATAACAGGTGAGTAAGTCAGAATTCGTTGTTCGGCTGATTTTAGATGAATATTTTAATGTTCCAAAACTCCACACAAAAGAATTTCCAAGTGAAACCAGTCAATGTTAGCCTAAGGAAGAAAAGTGAGTTTCGGCTTTTAGGTAAGTACTCGACTGGCAGAGATAAGGTTCTGGGCATAGACTCAGGGGTCTCCCAGGGTCAGGTAGGTACAATTGGGACACCCTTAGCGGCACTGGGGCAGCCGGGCGTGGTAGCTGGGCTCCTGATTAGTTGCTCAGGGCAAATGTGGAAGTAGGATAGGACAAAGGTTGCACTGCCAGGGGCACTTGGGCGGCTGGGTGCAGAGTGCTTTTGAGCCGTCGGGCACTCAATGTTATTCAATGGAGATCTTGAAAAGGTAACAAAGGCTGCAGACTCAGGGATGGAGATTCTTCAGGAGCGACCAACACTTCGAGGGGTAAGTTGGGATCTTGGAGGATAGGTAGGCACCATGACGTTGGGCATAGGAGGCCGGAGGGCGCCAGGTGCACGGGTGTCTTTTGACGTCAGGAAATCTTACCCTCTGCTGGTTGCAGTTGGAGGGATCACTGGTTCTAAGGCTGAAGGCGTCGTCTGGGTCGTTGAGGAGCGTCCTTGGGCACTGGATTCCAGGTCAGAATCCCCGGGGGATGTCCTCAGGGTCTTTGTCCACTCAGGCACAGGCCGAGCTCGTCTGGTTCAGAGTGTGCTGGATTTGCGGTTACTGGCTGGCACCAGGGGTATTGCTGTTTGAGCAGAGCCACTGCTCATGGGAGTCCCAGTCTCTAAGAGGTCAAGGCAGGCAGGTCCTCAGGGGTTCTCGAGGTTTCTGCCCGCAGGAGACACCAGGATTTAGTAGGAGCAGGTTCAAGGATCAATAGGCCAGTAGGACTGGGGCCAAGTCAGTTGGTGTCGTCCTCTTGTTAGCAGCTGCACAGCAGGTCTTCTTCTTTTTGGTCTTCTTTCTTGTTTTGACATCGGGATCTGAGGAAGGAAGGTTCAGGGTGCCCCTAAATACTAACTTTAGGGGCGTTACAGGTAAGGGGAAGGGCAGGGACAAATAGGTCCCTGTCCTGGGGTGAGTTCACCCCCTATCCTGCTCCTCTCTTGTGGGAGGGGGGCAGGAGCCTATCTCTGATTGGGCAGGGCTCTCCATCCTCAAGATGGCCGGAGCCCGGAGTTGTGCTTCACCTCGCCTCTCCCACCTTAGGCGTGGAGTTGGCACAAGCGGACACACACCTTTTCCTCACATAGGGTTTCCAGCCAGTCTTCCCGCCAGAGTGGGGGTCATAACCGGTAGGGGCCAGTTGCTGGGAACAGCAAGTGGTCTGGAGAAGCTCACAAAGGCAGCATGCCTTTGAAGCTTTCCCCTGCCCATCCTGGGGGAGGAGACCTAGTACCTCGCCCAGGATGTGGATTGCTGCAGGCCCAGGAGAGCGGGGCACTCTCCACCCAGGGGTCCAGGAACATGTCTGCTGTGTGGCAGTATAGGCAGCCTCTCAGACAAGACATGAATTGTAGGTTAGGTTTCAGGGAGAATCTCTAAGATGCCCTCTGTAATGCATTTTACATTAAATCCTACACTGGCATCAGTGTGGGTTTAATGTGCTGAGGTTTGATACCAAACTTGTCAGTCTTCAGTGTATCCATTATGGTGCTGTGGAGTTTGTAATGTTAACCTCCCAGCACCATATACCTCCTAATGGCATCACTGCACTTACGGTGCCCTGGAAGGCCCTGGGTACTGTAAGGGCACAGGGCTCATACACCTGTGCCCACACCACTGGCTCCCAGCTAGAGGGGTGACTGATGTATGCCAGGGCAGTGAGTTTGTGGGTATGGCACTGACTCTTTGTTTAGTTCTGTACCAGGACACTCAGCTTGCAAAGGCAGTGGGTGTGTGTCAGGGTGCAGGGCCCCTAAGGGTGTCACAATAAGTGCTGCAACCCTTTGGGGTCTTCCCTGGTCACAATGCCCTGGGTACCTGGGGTACCATTTACCAGGGGCTGATGTGTGGCCAGGGATGCCAATTGGGTTTTAGCTTCAACACAGTCTTAGGGAAGGAACACAGGCCCTGGGCACCTGGTTGGCAGGAGCCCAGGGCGCACTCAGTCAAAGCACATCGGCAATTCAGCAGAAAGTGGGGGCATACCATGCAAGAAAGATGGCACTTTCTCACACAATGCATCAGGGGGTGCATTTGCACAGTGGTGCACGGAGGGGGCGGGGCCTTACATGCCAAGTGTGCAAATGCACCCTCTGGCACATTGTAAATTGGGTGATTAAGTCCCCTTGAGTCCTGAGGGTCCCTGCGGGTCAACTAGCCCACCAGATACCTCTGGTAAGTACCAGGGAGCTGCCTTGCAGATAGGTGGTCTAAGGCCATGCCCCCTTTTTTACACCACTCTGAACCACAGCTATGTGCCACTTACTGGAGGTAGCTGGCGGGCTAGTTGGTCCCCACGGACCCCAGGGACCCTCAGGACTCAAGGGGACTTAATCCCCCAATTGACAACACACCAGGGGGTGCGTTTGCACAGTGGTGCAGGGAGGGGCGTGGCCTGAGGTGACAAGTGTGCATGCGCACCCTGTGGTGCGTTTTAAGTTGCGGAATTAAGTCCCCTTAAATCCTGAGGGTCCCTGGGGGCCAACTAGCCCACCAGGTACGTCCAGTAAGCGCCACAGAGTTGTGTTTCAGAGAGGTGTAAAAAGGGGTGCTGCCTCGGACACACTCTCTGCAATGCAGCTCTGTGGCGCTTACTGGAGGTACATGGTGAGTAAGTTGCCCCCCGTGGACCCTCAGGATTCAAGGGGAATTAATTCCCCAAATTAAAATCTGCCAGGGGGTGCGTTTGCACAGTGGTAAAAGTAGGGGACGGACCTGATGTGACATGTGTCTATTTATGCAATAACTCCACCAAAACCCAAGCACTAAGAAATTCACCATGCACTCTCCTTGCAGCACTCTAATCATCCAGCCACTACCCATGCACTCATGCAATGACCCATGCACTAACTCATGCACTGCTACAATACCCATGCAGTCCAGCCACTGCCCTGTCACTACCCATGCACTCCTCGAATCACCCAGCGAGCACCATGTGCTTATCCAATCACTCTGCCAAAACCCAGGCACTTATAAATTCACCATGCACTCTCCTTGCAGTACTCTAATCTTCCAGTCTGTACCCATGCACTCATGGAGTGACTCAGGCACTAACACATGCAGTGCTACAATCCCATGTGCACTACCCATGCAGACTTCTAACCACCTACACAGTACTGATTCACTCCTCCAATTACCTAGGTTGTACCCATGCGCTCCAGAAATCCCTCTGTCACTACCCATGCATTCCTCCAATCACCCATCCAGCATAATGTACTTATCCAATCACTCCGCCAAAACCCAAGCAGTTATAAAATCACCATGCACTGTCGTTGCAGCACTCAAATCATCCAGTCACTACCCATGTACTCATGCAATGACCCAGGTACTAACTCATGACAAATACAGAGGAGGTCATGCTCATTACAGGGGTACCCCAACGCATAGTGTTCCCTAGTGTATGTAGATGTTTTCATTGTATTCTAAGTGTGTTTTAGCATAGCACTGGCACTGGTTCTGGTTAGTCAGAGTCAGTTACCAGCAGTACCCATCACTAAAATTTTGAGGGCACAGGAGGACTTTCTGCTCCTCTGTTGGTTCTTTCTGCACATCTCTTGCTTCTTCCTGCACTTTTCTCTGTCTTTCTGGACTTCTGTCTTTCTGCATGTGTTGTGCTTCTTGTGTGCTTTTCTCCCTCTTTCTTCACATGTCCTAACTTTGTAGCATAGTTAGAAATTAGCATTTAAAAAAACATTGAAATTCACTGAAAAACCCACAGGTTTCAGGCACGTTATAGTTAGAAATTAGCATTTAAAAAACCTTAGAAATTCACTGAAAAAAAAACCCATAGGTTTTCAGGGACGTCATAGTTAGTTGAACATTTCACTCATACAAAACCATAGAATTTCCCCCGTTATAGTTAGGCCAGCTAACTATAACTCGCTCCCTTGCAATGCACTGCTGATGACATCACATATGACATCATTCATGACATGGTCAGTGACATCACTGAAGACATCACTGATGACATCTCAAATGACATCGCTGTTGACATCACTGATGACATCATCCACGTCAAAATCTGATGCACCTCCTCACACTCTAATATAATCTTTGATATATTGATATAAAATACAGACTACCATTTTCGAAACCACAACACATCAATTCTAGTTGCTACATATGCACTCACTGATTCCTAGGTGTACACACACATCCACTCATTCACCCATACAATCACTCATACATACAGTCACTCATCAATTCAACACTATCATATGCACTCATACACCTATACAGACACTCACACACCGCCACTCATCCATGAAGTTACTCACACACCTAGTCAGTCATGCAAAGAATCAATCACACATACTTACTCTCTTATACAATCACTGATACAAGTACACACTTACTCTAATAAAAGAGAGAGGGACCCAACAACCAAAGGGTGAGGGTACCATAAAGGACAAATGTCAAACGTGAGATCCCCTTTGGGAAGTTTCAGTCACAAAAACTCAACAAACATTCACTCTAGTCAAAGAGACTTAATCCACACCAGTGTGATGAACAAAGAGGAAATGTAAAAAATATTAAAAATGTATACAATTTATTCAAACAATGATTAAAAACATATCAGCCCCTATTTAAAAACATGATCCAACCCTATCATGAGTACAATACTAGTCAATTACACAATACAAACAGATTTCAACAAAAACAATATTACAACAAAAAATGGGAATCACATTAAGGAAAAATAGTTCTTATTGCACAGAGGGAAATACAATAGTCAACCAGGGATCATCTCTGATCAATATTCCAATTCCCAGTCAGAGTTGTTGTCTCCACAGACTTAGAGTAATTATCCCTCACATGGGCATCAACGCATTTCAGTGGGCAATTCGATAAATAGCCAACACCTTCTTCAGGAAAAACTATATTCATTCCCACTTTAACATTTTATATCTGTAAAATAAAAACAATATAAAAAATATTTTACTTCACAATTTATAAAAACACATACAACATAGCATTACATAACCTCTAATAGTGCTGAAACGGTGTGATAAATGAACAACAGACACAACAATCACAACAGCATATCATATCTATAATGATGATTATGTTTAGGTATAATTGAACCTTAAGATGAATACTGAGGCCAAATAACCTCCGCATAGATCCACACAGTACAACTACTCAGATTTGTCAGGGATCTAAGTGTGGGGCAAAGCCGCCTCCAATTATTGCAATTAAATTCACACAAATGTCCCCATATGGGTACTGACTATACTGTGGATAAAATGTATATAGAGCCATAGGGAGTTTGAAGACAAACAGGATTTTAAAATTAATTATATATGCAGGACCCCATGACAAATAAACACATTAAATAAAGCTCATTCAGAGCTAAATACCTTTGTTTTATGATTTCACAAAGACCTTCCAATGCTTAAGCTGAGGATGGTGAGTAGTATATCAATATCTGCATCTGAACGAAGATACAATTATACACACAGTTAGTTGTACCATTATATTCCTTATTATAAACTAAACCAGCCTATATTATGCACATCAGTTTTCTTCAATGTCGAGCTGAATCAATATACTCTCATGTGACCAACTTAGAAGTCCATAGCAACCAAGGGTCGCCAACACCTGCATCAGTTTAAATAATATCGAAAAGGTTGATAATCTGACTCTTCTGATTATTAGTTCGCCCACAAATTCAAGACCACTCGCTTTCTTATAGCAGAAAAGGCCACTTTATTCAGGATATATGAATTTCCCAACAGATAATCATTCATGGATATTATAACATGTAATTTGGCAATTGAACACGAAACCATTTATTTTATTATAAATCTGAATTTATACCGAAACCATCAAATATATATATTTCCTTGTATTCAAACTTAACATAACTTCCCCAACATTTTCTTTCCATCTTTCCCCTCAATTGTTCTGTAGAAGTCCCCCTAGCTAACCAATAACTGGAGAAGCCCGCTCTAGACTTTTCCTCCCCGAGGATTTTATGCCACCCAGGAAAACCAAGGAGTTTTCCTGGCCCCACCTAAATACCTAAACTAAATCCCTTCACAATTTTGAGTTGCACCACAGATTTACCTGCAATTCCTGAGCCAGCATATCCCTAATCTCAATCAAGTAGTAGGCCATGCCTAAATGTGACAGGTGAACTCCGTCATCTCGAAAGAGATGACCTTCGCTGCTTGTGATATTCTCATGCACCAGAATCCCAATCTGCATGACCTTGCAAAATACTCTCATGGCTTTGTTCAACTTACGTCTAGCCTTTTCAACCGCCGCATGAGATCTGGCCTGTTGCCATGATTGTCTATAAATGAATTCTGTCCATATTAAGCGAGTGGTCGGCCAATTTGTTTTGAGGACCGTTAAATCCAGTTGCATCTGTTTGATGAGAGTGAGGCCCGATGATTTCACCAAATCGTTCTCACCTAAATGGATAAGAAGATAGTCCGGGCAACCTCGTATATGGAACATCTGCGTTAACGTTGGGAACAAGTCAGACCATTTCATCCCTCCCTTTCCCTTCCATACCAATTCATGCTGGGCGCTAGGAATACCAAGGGATCGTCCGTAAATCTGTTTTTCTGCAAACAGGGCTGCCCATTTCACGAATGAATGGCCTACCATCCACGTCTGTTTTTTAAATCTCGAATTCTCTCCCCGAACAGTACCTGAAAGAAAATAACAATTAGTCTGACGCAAACAAGCGTAGTACCATCCCAACAGTTATTTTCGCACATATCTTTTGTAACTGCTAGACTTCCATCTGCCAATACGCTTCAGCACATCTAAACCCAGTCCCAACCTAGCTACCTCCGTTGCTGCCCCTATACGAAATGAATGCGTGGCAAAGCATTGCGGGTTCTCTCCTAAAAAAGCTAATGCTCTCCGCAATACAGCTAAGAAATGAGAACTAGTTATTTTGTCTCCAGACTCGTGAACGAAAATGTGCCCTTGTTTAAAAGTATGCAAAGAAGAAAATTGAGCCCATTCTTGTACAGGGCAACAGTATGAAATACCGCTGCTATTTAGAAAGACCCATGTACCCCGACCCAACTGATCAGTTTTGGACTTCCTAATCCATATTCCTAGCCTGTGTTCCATGACTGAAATCTCTGTGCTGGATAAACCTCTGTCTCTCCCCGCACCCAGCACTTCAGAAACCCTGAACGCACCAAAGAACATCCAAATCATGGCCAACCTAAAACGCCCAACCTCCCAAAAGTCATAACAAAACAACTTTAACTGCTCCAAAAATCATTGCAATAGGTCAAATCTAATGGGAGCTCGTGGCTGATGGAACTTAACTGTCCTCCTCTGGAGTCCCCTCAACATTCTTTTAACCAAACTATTATCAACTGGGTCGAAACCCCACAACAGCTGACCATAAAAAGATAAACCGGACAACTTTCCAGCAATGGGTGTGTAAGATAACCCTTTGTCTATCAACGTAAGAACAAAATCACAAATGTTACCCCTCTCATTTCCCACATGTCCTGACCCGCCTACCACCTGTGTATAGTGTAAGAACTCCTGCCATGCTTGTACATAACTTCTTCTAGTCGAAGGGGCAATTGACTGCTCGACTAGCTGTACGATCCTCATTCCCCTAGGGCCCAAAGGTTGGGTGGCATTTTCGTTTTGGTGAGATCTGCCCCTGGCGCCAGCTCGCGGAACTTCTGCCAATGAGAGCGGGAAAGAGCATCAGCAATGGAATTGTTAACCCCAGGGACATGTTTAGCTTTGAAGATCATGTTGAAGCGCAAACTCAAAAGCATGAACATTCTCAACAGTTGCAACACTCTGACATCTTTGGCCTTCTGATTGTTCACCAAATTTACTACCGCTGTGTTATCTACGTGAAACAACACAGATCTGTTTTGGAATTCGTGACCCCAAACTAACAAAGCCAAAATTAAGGGAAACAGCTCTAAAAAGGCAACGCTTCGGCCTTGATTTTTCCAATGCACTGGCCAACCCTCGGCGCACCACCTTCCTTCCCAGAAAATTCCAAAACCACTCGATCCAGCAGCATCAGAATAAATTTGGACTTGCCACACAAAATTGTCATCCAAGAATTGCAAAGGTATGCCATTAAAACTGTCCAAAAAACACAACCACCCTCTCAAATCCTCTTTGATACCTTTAGTTACTCGAACTCTGTGGTGTGGGAGAGAGGCACCTGATAAAGACATGCCTAAACGTCTACAAAATGTCCTCCCCGCTCTTACCACTCGACACGCAAAGTTCAAGTAGCCTAACAAGCGCTGCACCTGTCTCAATTCAATCTTGCGTGCATTCATAACCAGGAGCAAAAATGCTTTGATCTCACTAATCTTACTCTGTGGAAGGCGTGCTGTCATCTGTATGGTATCTAACTCAATGCCTAGAAAAGTCATGATTGTACTAGGTCCCTCAGTCTTGTCAGGCGCTAAAGGAACCCCTAAAGACTCAGCAAGCCTCTGGAAGTGTGTTAGTGCTGTTGTACATTGTCCTGTCGTAGCCTTTCCTATGAAAAGGAAATCGTCCAAATAATGACAACTGATACCTTCTGTACATATCCGTGAAAATATCCACTGTAGGAATGTGCTAAACATCTCAAACAGCGCGCAAGAAGCCGCACATCCCATTGGTAAGACTCAACATAATAATGTCCCTGAAAAAATATCCCCAACAATTCGAAATCAGAAGGGTGAATGGGTAGCAAACGGAAGGTAGATTGTATATCGCATTTAGCCATTTCCACTCCCTTGCCCATCTGTTACTAATTCCATCGCTTCATCCACTGTCGTGTACGACACTGAGGTATCTAAAGCTGATATGAAATCATTGATGGAACCCCCTTTGGGCCAGGAGAGATGTTGTATCATCCTATATTCGCCAGTAGCTTTTTTGGGAATGACTCCAAGAGGGGACACTATCAAATTCGGCAAAGGACAATGCTGGAAAGGGCCCGCTATCCTACCTACCTCGATCTCTGCATCTAATTTTTTTCGGACCACCTCTGGCAGCGCCTTAGCCGAACGCAAGTTATCAGCCCACCTCTGTTGCCGGGGGCCCTGATATCCCCGCTTAAAGCCCTCTCGAAACCCCCAAAACAAATGAGCTGCTGCGTCAGTGTCATGATATTTGTCTAACCAAGGTATCAAACCGGCTAACTTAACTGGTGTAGGCGCCTTTTGGAAAAGTAGGGAAAGAGGCGCCTCTTCCCCTAGCTGCCCAGCCACCCTGTTCTGGAAATCGTTGTTGCTTATGGAATCGGTGGCCGCCAAAGCCACCCGCTGATGAACCACATTGTGTGAGCGGATGACGCCCCCCGCACTGGGAACAGTCGTGCTTAAAGCGGCACATTGGTCTAGTACACATTCCCCGGTTGTAGTTCCAACAGGATCCCGTACCTGAGGTGAAACTCCTTCCCCATGCACCCGCTCCAGAATGAGTGGGACGCCATAGAAAGGGCCGGTAAGGCACTGGCAAGCCACTTGCCGTGTGTGTTGTCGCCGATGGGTGAGACGTGGACATCCATTGGAGCCAAAGTTCAGAATCCACGTCCCCCCACGGCTTCTCAGCACAAATGCTGATACGGGCTCGAAATTCCTCATCGTAGTTCAACCATGAGTATCCCCCAAAGTGCAGCTGCGCCTTCCTGACGATATCCATGTACTTATATAGGGCAACCGACCTCTCCGGATATCTTTCGCAATAAATACTTGCATATATCAGGAAGGCTGAGGTCCAATTCTCGATTGTACGAGGCACCCTGGGACGTCGTGTTAACTCCCATTCCTCCTCTTTTGAACCCTCTTTGGCTTGCACATCACGGCGAAGTAATTTGAAGATGTCAACAAACTCATGATTCCATACGTTGCTTGGTCTTATCCGATAAGTGCGACCCCAAGGGCATCGCAAGGCCCATGTAAGGAAGGTGTTGTCTAACATTAATAGAGACTATCTGATCTGACACCGCATCCTGTGTACGCCCTCCCTCCAGAGTGACTAACCCCTGCGGGAACTCTCCTGCACCTAGTGCACTAAGCGGTGTCAGTACTCCAGATGATATTGAATTGTCTAACGACACACTCTTCCTACCGTCCTCCTCCCCTACTATTTTAACCACCGGTAAATTTTGTACATTCGCCCCTCTATCCCATCCATCATCCCACACTGCCCACCAATGAGGCTTACCGCATGGTAGCTGTACCGCTCGTTGCTGCAGCTCCGTCAGAGACATCCGCTCTTGATAATCTCTTGGGGTCAGCTCCACTGCAGAAGAGTCCGCACTTGACCTCTGAAACAATAAAGAAGAGTTTGTTGCCCCCTGCCCTTTTCTGCGCTTTACCAGCTGTACCCAAGACGGTTTGTTTATTCTGCTCAATTTTCTTGCCCTTTATTGGTTTTTCAGCCTGTCCTTTTTTAGTCTGACTAAAAGCACCCCTCATCTCTGACCCCCCACTAGTACCAGGACAAGCCCCATCTCCAACCCCGCCATCATAGGTTGACCAAACCAGATCAGAACTCCGCTCTAGAGGTCTGTCTAATCACGGAAAATCCGCTCTGGATTCGCTAGAATATACTTTACCAAGCCCCTCAACGTACGATGATACAATAGAGGCAGCCGCGTGAACAGATGGTACATTCTGGAACCCAACCATCTGCGCATCAGCCATGTCGCGAGCACCTCGCGACAAAGTAAAGTTGTCTGTAGAAATATGTCTCTCTGAGTGATTGTCAGCAGAGCTCGAGTGCTCAACCCAAACCCACTGACCGTTGCCGCTCTTGGCTTGTGTGCTCCTTATGTTTGGTGGATCATACGGTGAAGGGCGAGCACGCGGAAATAGGTACTCGGTATCCCACCGCCTGACTTCCTGACCTGAAGAAAGTGTTCCATGTCCTTGTTCATGTTCACCCTCTCCATCTCTGTCATCCTCGTCGTCAGAATCCTCGTCAAAATCTGAATCACTTGCCTCCTGTGTCTCCTGAAGTACTCCAACTTGCTGATGAGCACAGACCTTTTCGTACAGAATTCAAATATAAAATGTACCATTGTTCACGCATTTTTCGTTTGGCTGAATATTTCCACCTCTTTTACCAATGTTCACTTTTTATAGGATGAACCACTGAAATTCATTTTCCCCATGGCCATGTTCAATAAAATGTGCCACCAGAGGAGCTGTGATCTTTTTGGTTATAATTGCAGATCTATGCTCTTGGAACCTAATCCGAGGCTCCCTCCTTGTCTCGCCTACGTAGCCGAGGCCACACGGGCACAATAAGAGGTAGACCAGATTCCTACTTCCCGCTT
>NW_028251240.1:0-55430 GCF_964263255.1 Lissotriton vulgaris
TCACCACTCCTACCTCCTACACAGAGATTGAATCCAGTCTCGTTCTGGTAAAGTGGTAAAAGGAAAACAAAAAAAATTAATAAACGTTTTACCATTACCTGACAGAGTATGGTAGGTAATATGAAGATAGGTTGGGGCAGCGCTCTGCAGTTGCGTGGAGCGGAAATCGCATGTGAAATTCTGCCCACACAATTATTAGTATTCCAGTGTGTGCCATCCAGATTTTTCTGGGCTCTAGAATACGAAACCAAAGTTTATCTGCCTTAAAATCCAGTTGGTGAAATGCATTTAGGAAAGGACTGCATTGCAGCAGTAACTAGTTTTATAGTCCCCATCTGAATCTCAGCTGCTGGGGTGCCATTGGAGCGGAGACCATCACCCCACTTAAATGCCCCAGATATCATGAAAAATAAAATGTTAATTACTATTTTATTTTTCATCCCCGTCCTAAACAGAGCATCAGGGTGGAGCCGCTGCTGAGTGACAACAGAAGGAAGGAGGGTGGGGTATGTATGCACTGTTTAAAGTGTGCATGACTTTTTGGCTAGCCACACATGTACACTTTCAACATCTCTAACCCAGCTGTCTTAAGACAGCTGAGTTAGAGCAAGGGCAGGCTTCCAGAGTGCTGTAGAGCGTCCAGTGAGGTCACTCACTCCAATCAGGGTGCTGCTCTCATGCTGGTGAGATCAGCGCCCTGATTGGTCAAGGGAGTTTCCTGTTGGTCGAGGCTGCAAAAACAATGAGGATGTTTAAAGCGAGGAGGTCCTGTCGAGTGAAGTAAGTGTTATATTATTATTTTATTTGTATTTTATATGTGCGCACACACCACACCCTAACCCCTCCCTGTAGATGCCAGTTGCCACTGCAGCTACGGCAAAGGGGTCACGTAACCTTCCTTATTACATGTAGTGATAAGATCAGTATATTAGTCAGATAATCACATTTATATGTTTTGGCCAGTCAAGGGCCAGATGTTATCAGGTTGTGTGTATTGTCTGTGGGTTCGGATGACACACGTATAATCTTGGGCAAAACACACTGAGAATCAGGAAGGATTTCAAGCCTTGTAACCTGGGGATCTGGGCATGCTAAGTATGGTCCACCTCCTGATAGCCTCAAGTCTGAATTGCAAAAGCGCAGACTATTGAAGTGATAAAACGGGGGCAGAAAATGTAGGGAACAGCGGGAAGGAGACCTGCAGGAAAAGAAAAGGTAATGGAAATAACAATTCTTTGTGAATCACTTATTCGATAATTAATAGGATGTTATTATTCATTAGTGTAATGATACCTGAAAAAGAATGAAACCAGATTCTGCTTTTAATACAGTGAATCACGGGGCAATTATAACCAATCAGCACGTTCTAATAAGCGGAAAGAAAATGGAAGATACCATATTCAAATTCACCCTTCACGTCTTTATTTGCAATTCCAATGATACTGGCAAAAAGAAATAGGAACTCTTACATCTTACACACCTACCAACGATATATACATGTCACTTGTCACAGGGGTGGAGAGCAACTGAATCCTGGAACACTCGATCAACCCCTGTTAATAGGCAAAAACAAACAACAATCAAAGTTAATTGGTGCATATTATTCGCAAAGAACCATTTCCTTAATTATACAATGGCTCAGACAATGCAACACTCTTGAGAACTTTTCAATGTGCTTTCTCTGATATTTGCAACTAAAATCCAAAATCCGATTGCGGCCCCCACAAAATGAAACAGTTCAAGCAAAACCAAATAAAATGGCTCTAAGTGCTTCAATTTGATAGTAGGCAAGTAACAGTATCCATAATCAATCCGCCACAGGAATTATTCCTGTTTCAGTACCCCATCGATATACCTCTCTGGATGAGTTGCAAACCTGTGGCTTTCCAGTGCAGAGACCAAAATTAAGCTGAATTGCTGGTTCCCTCTGCATGAGCTACGTACAAGTAACTCGCCAACAGAGGTGATACAGCACACCAAATGTCTTCCTCACGTACCTGGTTGTGGAAGACCAACGCACTAGAAGCGCTCGAGCGAACAAAGGAAGTGTTGTTCCTGCAAAGCAGAAACAATGGATTGGTGCAGACCGCACCCTTACTGGACCATATGTCCTGATGCAGCTCTCTAAAAGGATCCAAAATGATCGGCTGTATTGAATAACCTGAAGCTCTTTTGTATACATGCGTATGCGGCACGTCAACATTTTGCAAGCGTTCATGGGACATGTAGTGATCTTTGTTTTTTCCTCCCGATAACAAATACCAATGTTTTCATAAAAAAGTCTTAACCTATTACATGTCTTATCTGAGAGTGTTCAACAGTGTTTTCACTGTAGTCACTGATGCAATGTGACAGTACATTCCTTCCTCAGAAAACATAGACAGAGACAAGACTACTAGGATTTCTTTTGTGAAAGGATGCCACCAACCTAGAGGCTTGTATTACTGAAGCTGGTCCCCATGTGGTCTACTCAGGCCCATATCCCTGCCACCAGATACCACAGCTTTCTTTTATATAGTTTGGAGTCTAGAATCCCGTTTACTTCATGTTCCAGGAAACGTGTGAAAACCTGGTTGTTTCCTAAGGTTTCGCCGGTTGTTATCCTGCCACCCACTCTTCTGTCACTCTTTCTTGGAGCCTCAGCGCCAGGATGCCTGTAGGGTGATAGTGCACTTTATAAATTCAATAAATAAATAAATAAATAATAAAATAATCATTCAACCATATAAGAATTAGCGCTTTTTTACTGGAGTGTATGGCAGTTTGAGTAGTGACATGTGAAAAGCAGGATGTATATGTAGATTAGAAGGCACGGCTAGTTTTACAACAAGAGGGTTGATATGTTTGATAACCTTATAGGGGCCTGTATACTTGGGGTTGAAGACACTGTATTTCTTAAACCAAAATATGTTTTGTGGATAACCACACAACATCTCCCTTTTTATACACTGACGTAGGACGTCTGTCTGTCAGCATACGTAGTTGGTTTTAGCTTCTTTCAATGTTCTCTGTATGTGAGCTACTCTGTTTTTTACCTCTGGGATTTTGTTGGAGTCGTTTGGATTCTAGAATAGGATAAAACGGGGAGGAAACCCATATGTACAATAATATTGTGAATGAGGTTTACAACTGTGTGTAGCACTGTTGTGTGCGATTTCTGTATACCCATGCTTCTGTGTTCATATCATCATAACACCTTAAGTGTTGTTTTAACGTTTGATTTACACGTTCCATCTGCCCATCCATCTGAGGACAAAAACTGGTGGATAGTGTGGGCGAGATTTGTAGAGAGAAACACCAGACCCTTCAAAACTGCGCTGTGAACTGTGTATCACGATCGGGCACAATTGCTCTCAGGAGACCATGTAACCTTACTATGTTGACCAAAAGTAGCTGGGCTAACTGACCTGCTGTGGGAATTTGTTTGCAAGAGATATTATGTCCCATTTCTGAAAGAGAATCCACAGCCACCAATATGGCAGCACATCCCTGATCTCTAGGTAAACCTGCAATGAAATCCAAGGATATGTTTTCTTACTGTTTTTCTGGAGTGGGAAGGGGTGGCAACAGCCCAAGTTGTTTTGTCTTATCACTCTCCATCTGCGTACACTTCTCACATTCTTTCATCCACAAACTGATGTCTTTCCTTAGAGTTGGTCACCAGAATTGTCGTACTACTCTATTTAGCGTTTTTTCTGTTCCATTATGTCCTGCAATACGTATATCGTCACACCAATGAAACACCTGTTTCTGTACAAGTCTGGTAGGTATCAATAACAGGTCCCCTTTAATCAGTAGTTCTTGTTTCATTTGCCTTTCAGTGTCTTTTCAACCAAGTTTTTCATTCACATGCCTGGATACCACGAGCTACTTCTTTCATGAATGTATCAAAATGTGTCACACAGATTACCTTCTGTGGATCTATTATTACCTTTTCGGGGATAGCTTCTGGTGATAGATGTGATTCTTTGCACTTTAAAGCATCTGCTTTTTTATTCTCACTACCAGGTCGATATGTCACCTGGAAATTATTTTCAGCGAAAAAACCAGCATCCATCTCAACTGCCTAGGTTTCAAATACCGAGCTGCCTTCATTAATTGAAGATTATGATGATCAGTTAAGACTGTGACTACATGTTTAACTCCCATTTGTAAATGTCTCCATTCCAAGAAAATGTCTCTTATCACCCACAGCTTTCTTTCAGCTATTGTGTTGTTTTTTTCAGCCGTGTTTACTTTTCTGGACATGTAAGCTATAGGATGCAGTTGGCCTGCAGTTCCATGATGCTAAGATAACACTTATCTCACTGCTACTTCTGATGGATCAGCCTCTTCTACGATGTATGTTTTTTTTCCATATCTGAATGAGCCAAAACAGGAGCAGATACGAATGCTAGGTTTAGGGCTTCAAACCTCTATGTGGCTCTTCTATCCATTGAAACATGGCCTTTTTCCTTAGCAGTTTTGTGATAGGTGCAACCAGATTTGAGAACTGATTAATAAACCTACGGTAAAAATTAGCAAAGCCTAAAAAACATTGAATATCTCCTATGTTCTGTGGCCAAGGCCATTCTTTCACAGCCATTATCTTTCGCTCAGCCATTTCATGTCCAGAAAGAGTAAGCATAACCCCTAAAAACAAAACAGAAGTGACTCTGAATTCACATACGCTGATCTTGCAAAACAGGTGATTTTTTTTGTAGATTCTTTAGCACAGAGGTCACATGACGGACATGTATCCGTCCGTCTGGCAAATACATTAGTACATCATCGAAATGAACCACCACATACTTATCCAAATATTCTCTCAAAACATAATTGAGAAAGAACAGAAACGCTGCCGGAGTATTACATAATCTGAAAGGCATCATTGGGTATTCATATAAGCCATACCAGGTTTTAAAAGCAGTCTTCCATTTGTCTCCCTCTCTCATTCATACTAAGTGGTAGGCTCCTTTGAAATCAAGCTTGGTGTATATTAATACTTTTTTCACTTGTTCTAATAACACTGAGATCCGAGGTAGCAGGTGTTGATTCCTAATCATGATGACATTCAACATTCTGAAATCAATACAGGTGTGTAATTCTCCATTAGTTTTGGGTATGAAAAATAATGGAGAAGCTGCAGGTGATCTGGAATTATGAATGAAACCCAAGGAGAGGTAGTTATCTATGTATAGACGTAGATGTTCCGTATGGTATAACTGTTTCAGGAATGAGATTGATATAGCAATCATATTGCCTATGGGGGAAGGATTTCTGCTATTTTCTCACTGAATACATCAGCATACTCTAGGTATCTTGCTTGTAAAACCCACCTCCTTCTCTGCAGTGGTTCCTATGTAATGATGCAATGCTAATGGATAAGAGTGAATTTCGAGTTTCCTGACACAATGCGTCTTACAATATTCCGGATCCAACTTCCGAGATTTCACCATATAGTTGACATCAGGGTTATGCATCTGCAAACATGGCTAATCCTAGGATTATACCATACTGTGGGGCTTGATGGATATTGGAAGACTGTTTTTCCAAATGATAAGAATCATATAGGACTTCAAGTTCTTTGGTTAAGAAGCATATTGGCCAGAATCTAATCATTTTCCATCTTTTGAGAAAACAGCTTTAGGCGTCTTCTTGTCATATAAAGAACTACCAGCCTTTGCGTTTCATTCCTATGTATAAAACATCTGGTGGCTCCAGAATCTACCTTTCCTTAACTTTCTACTACTCATCCTGCTTCCGACTACAAAGTTCAATGAAGAATTGTTCTTTAACCAATGTCTCAACTTTATTTAAAGAAGGGTTGGATATACTGCTTGAAGGTGTCCCTTTATCGCTCTTCAAGCACGTCAGTTTTCTGCCGTTTTATATGACTCTGTTGCTGTTACCTGTTTCTAGTCAACTCAATTGGTTTTGGGTTTCAACAGGCAGTTAAAATGTCCTTTTTATACAATATAAACAAAGACATTTTTTAGGCCTTAGCTCCAATTCCTCCGGAGTTAAAGGGGCAGGCACTGTTCTTATCTCTATAGGTTCAAGTATTGATATGTTGCTATTTGTGAATTGTCTGTGACTCTCAAAGCGTGGCATGCGTCTTTCCTTTCTAACTCTCTCCCTATCGTTCACTGATGTGGTGATCCAAATGTAACATAAGACTGATTAACTCCTCACAGGATGTGAGTTGTGCATCGATTTGAGCAGTCACATCTTTTAGTTCATACTTATGTTTGCTCTTACCTGTTTCTGCCTCCTGTGCTTCTCCTATTGCCTGTTCTGAAACCAAAATCCCGGCTACCAAGCTCTACCCTGGTTCAGCACAGCTCCCACTCGCATGATTTCTTGCTGATAGTCTATTCTTGGTTGATGACAAATCCACTCTGGATCGGAACTCTAGCCCCCCTTGTACCTGTAGTAAGGGTCCTACTGTACCTTCCAGTTCCCTACCAACTTCGGGTACCCGTTTTTCTTCTATTAATGGGCCTGCAGAGGAATGCTTTAATGGGCCTTAACTGGAGGAGAAGTTTGCTGACCTCAGGCAGGATCTCCTGATTGTCAAAGAGGGCATGCATTCCTTTCTACAGTTCTCAATGAATATGGAGAGGATGTGGAATCTACACCCTCCACTTGTAAATGTGCATTACAACTCACCTGTAGTCTGTGGTGTTGGGAACGAAGAATAGTATGCCCGACCCTCAATTAGTTCCAGGTGGATCTCTAGGCCTTTGCCTAACCATTACTACATACCTCATAGGTTTCCGCCCCGGATGTCAGTGGAAGACATCCATGCTCTTGTATTCTTGTATAGTAGTCCGGGGTTTTTCACCTCCTCTAACTCCGTTAGTAACATTCTCGCTATTTCCCCTGACCCTGACCGGGAACCCAGGGTTAACTGCGGATTGGCTATTGAGGAAAACCTACTTCAAATAACTACTGCTCATATTGAAGAGACTTAGACCTCTCATCATAATAATTCTGTGATGCTCAATTGCAGATCGGCTGTAAAACATGCTGCTGACATCTTTGCACTCATCTTAGTGCAAGATTTGGGCCTACTGATTCTCATGGAAACATGGTTCAACTATGCTTCCTCCCCTGTTCTCAACATTTTAGGACACGGCCAACTATGTCTTTATCCGATGTGATTGGACAGGAAAAATTGAGGGTGGTATTGCATGCATTAATCACTACAGCCTAACCATAAAGCAATCTCAGAAGGTTCCGCCATCTGCCTGTGCGCTACTAATAACAGAAATTTGGAATAAGGGCCTGATTATCTGTGTGCTCCACACGATTTACCATCCACCTGGTACTAATTTGATCTTAATAGAGCAAATCATGGAGCTCATTAGCTCATGCTCTGATCAACCATACCATATCTTACTTGGAGACTTTAAACTCCATGGAATTACACCAATGATCTCTTAATCAGCTCCTTTAAGACTTTCCTATCAGATCTCAACTTCTTCCAGCTCTTTAAGGGACCCACTGACAACAAAGGCTCCACCCTTGACCTCATTATTGCTAGAGACAATCTAATTCAAATGAAAGACATACCACCTTGCGACTGGCGGATCATCATCAAATTGCCTTCCACAAATTGGAAAAGACCACTAGCAGAAAGGGACAACCTCTTAAAGTGAAACAATGGTCTCGCAACATGAGAGATGTCAACATCAATGATCTCAATTCCATCACCATGAATAGACTTCAGCCTCCCCTAACATGACTAACCTGGATGATCTTTCTGACCATTACATTAGCACTGTGACTAATATCTTTGACACCTTTGCGTCAAAACAATTTAAAAGGATTCCTCTCAAACAATCCACACCTTGGTTTAATGGTTCCCTAAATGACAAACACTGCAAACTTAGGCTTTTAGAGAGGTCCTGGAGTAACAAGCCGTCCACCTCGAGCCTCTATCAGCTAAACTAAAAAAATGAGAAGCGCTTACAATAAAACAAATCTGCATAGCTAAAACTGAGCATTTCAGGGTGCAACTGGACGGTGCCAAAAACAGACCCAAGATGCTATTTGGAATCCTAAAACAAAAAGCAAACCACTCTTCCAACCCAAACCTGTCCTCAGTGACTCCACTTACTAGCTGGGAGGACTTCACAGTGCACCTCTCTGATAAAACTAGGAAAATTGAACTGGAGCTCCAACCTGTCACTCCGTTGGTGCCGTCTCAAATCCTCACCACATCTCTAGAGGAGCTTTGGTTCCTTTGCCAGTCTCCTTTTTGTCTCGGTGGTTCTCTCAAAAATGACTTCTCTTGGAATTCCTTTATCCTGCCAGATTACACAGAATTACTCCATGAGATGGCAACTCTAGAAAACACTTCAATGATCCACTTCCTTCTAAATTTTTTAAAGACCTCAACTTGGCCATTTTACCTCTTTTGTCGTGGATTATTCATGAATCTCTACTAAATGGAAACATCCCTGATTGCCTCAAAATCAGGAAAGTCACTCCCATCCCAAAGAAGCCCAACTTGGATTTATCTGATCCCAACAACTTCCAACCTATTTCAAACATCATGACGTTAGCCAAACCTATTGAGAAATGCGTTCACAAGCAGCTCTGCATCCATATAGAGAAATTTCCATTACTGGACCTCTATCAATACGGTTTCAGAGCAGGGCATGGTACTGAAACTGCAGTAACGCACATAGTGTATGACGCTCTGAAATCCCCTGATGATAATGTCCCTTGTCTTCTGATCCTTCTGGACCTGTCTTCTGCTTTCGACACCTTCAAACATGAAACCTTGATTAATCTTCTACAACGTAGGGTGGGTTTAGCAGGGTTGGTCCTAAAGTTGTTTACCTTTCTTACACAAAAGCTCGCAAAGGATTAAAGTCAACTAGTCCCTTGCTTCCAGTACCCAAGTCAGGTTTGCAGTTTTGCAAGGATCCGCACTCTCACCCATGCTCTTCAACCTTATGGAACCTCACACTGTCATTCTAAACCAGTCTCACATTCATTACCACATTTATGCAGATGACACGCAACTCTATGTGAAGATTTCCTCTCTAGATGACATTAATACTTTTAATGAGGCTCTTTCACAAACACAACAATGGTTAGGCCAGAACCATCTTTTATTGAATACCCTCAAAACTGAATCCTGCTGATTGCCTCCCCCAATCACTCTGCACCCAACTCAAAGCCCTTAACTGCACCCCTCACGTGGTTGATTCCACTAAATCTTTAGGCATTACCTTGGACAAAATACTTAATATGCAAGCTCACAACAGTGCCACTATTAGGGGTGCCAACTTTCATGTTAACACCCTCAAGAAAATCAAAACTTTCCTTCCGACCAAAGACATACAACCTGCAGTACAATCCCTGTTGATCTCACGTCTTGAATACGGCCTGGTGAGCCTTGCGGGGCTGCCTAAATCGAGCTTGGCCCCCCACAGAGCCACTCTCTATACATCGGCCAGGCTTATCACAGGCTCCAAAAAACACAATCAAACTACACCGGACCACGTGCATCTTAACTGGCTGTCTATTGAAGCGAGGATTCATTGTAAAATAGCTTGCCTCACGCATAAAGCCTTGCAATATAACACTCCAGCCTATATGGCGAACAAGATCATTCTTTCTGGCTCGAGTCAGAACTTAAGAAGTACGTCCACACTTCTCTTGAAACTGCTTAAATTTAAGAAGGAAGGTACATACAAATGTGCTCTCTCCGGCCTTGCACCTGTAATTTGGAACGATTTTCTTACTGAGATTAGAGCCAATCATTCCACTGCCTATTTTAAGAAACAGGCGAAATTGATTTTCCTGAATGATCACTAACTGCATCATCTGACATTTATCCCAACATAGCGTTCTCCACTTATTTCATGTTTGGTTGTTAATTGTTATGTTCTCCGAGGGCCCTCACCCAACAGTTTTGTCAATTATTTTAATATGTGGTGTCAAGTTCACTTTTGCTTGTTTCGATGAATGTTACAGGAAATAATTTACACTCTAGGAGAAATGGATCTAGTGTGGCCCACTACCAGGTGCATGATCTTGATTGCGTACTCCTTGTGGTGTCACTGTGCTGACCTCTATTGTAAGGAGTTTATTCATGCTTTCGCCGTGTGTACAGTGCTGTAATACTCGCAAGGGTCATGTTTGCACTTTATAAAACTATCTAAATACATGAATAAATATGTCCTGATGGAATGTAGAAGCTTGTTTGGACTCTGGCCAGTTGGTTTCCGCCACCAATCCATGGACAGCATTCAGGCAGACAATCAAGTCTCTGTTCACTTGCTTAAGCTCCAAAAATTCTGTCAGCAGAAAACGTAGCAGCTCTTCTGTCGAATGTCTTTTCAAATACTATCCTGAAGGAATCCTAGTCATATACCAATGGATCATCCCTCCTTACTAGTGAAACTGCCCACTGTGCTGCGCCCCTTACCAACCATGAAATAAAAAATGCTACTCTTGCTTGATTGGTAGCAAATGCCTTGGTTTACTTGAGAAATATTTTGTGTAAGAAAGACCTGTATCTTACTAATCTCCCCGTGTGATCTCTCTGGAGGCAAAAAAGGGACAGGACTGGGAGTTTCTATGATAACGGGATTGGATGCCTGATGTGAGGCACACCCTACATCAAATGGGTTTCTTTGCATTCTCTCCACCTTTGCCTGTAAAGCTGCTGTCTCAGTACGTGATGCAGCAAATTCCATTTGTACAATAGCCAAGGCTGCTAATACATGTTCTAATGTAGCCATACCGAATCACCCAAACCAGGAGGATAATTATTTTGTGGGATGATTATTCTGACAAGATTCTTATCCTCGTGATCGGGACAATGCTATGTATGGTCCACCTCATGATACCCAAGTCTGAATTGCAAAAGCACAGACTATTAAAGTGATCAAGAGGGGGAAAGAAAGGTAGGGAACAGCAGGAAAGGAGACCTGCAAGAAAAGAAAAGGCAATGAAATTAACAGTTCCTTGTGAATCACTTATTTTAAGCTCCACACTGTGGGATTGCTGAGAGGTAGACACAGGCTACACTCCCCTTCTCCACCACTCTGCAAACACGCCTCCTGGCACACTCTTGGTTGGGGATGAAGTCCCTTTGCTCATGGACGGTCCCAGGGGGCCTACTATGCCTCCTGTTACCTCCAGTAAGCCGCAAACAGATAGATTGCTGAGAGTGGTCAGAGACCATGCCCCCTTTTCATACCACTCTGCAAACGCTTCTTTGAAGTGGGAGCAGGTTTTTTACTCTTACTTCCATGAAGTGAAGCAGTGTTTGCTATTGCAGGGCAGAAGCCGTGCTCTCAACCTGCCATAGCAAGCGGCAATGTCCCAGGTGTGGGCAACTCAGGACATTGATGGAGCCAGCACTAGGGGGTGGTGGTCCCAGGACCATCAGGGGCTCCAGGAGGGTCCATCATCCCAGCAATATGAAGCCCCGTAGTGGTCCCCCCGTAGTTACATATTCAATGCCCTGGGAGGTGGTGCTCCCCGGGGCAGTGTGGGGAGGGGCTTGAGCCCTCCACATTCTTTATAATCTCATGTTAGGCCCAGGGGAGATGGCGGGTCATGGGGCAGTGTGCGTAAGGGCTGGAGTCCACCCACACACTTTAAAATGTAAATTTAAGCCCCCAGGAGATGACGGTCCCCGGGGCATAATGGGGCCCATGAGGTCCCCCCGCCCCTATTGAGAAATTCCCCGGGGAAGTGGCGGTTCCTGGGGCAATATGGGGGGCTGGAGCCACCATGCATTTTTATCAAGCCCTGGGAAGGTGGCTGTCTCCAGGGCTGCGGGGGTGCAGGGTGCCCCTTCACATAATAAATAACGCCCCGGGAAGTGGTGGTCCCTTGGGCTGCAGTGGCCCCTGCATGTAATTTTCTCATTGCCCCCCGGAACATGGCCCACCCGGGGGCTCAAATAAATAAAGTGTGGGAGCCCTTTTCATTTTAATTGTATTTTTGTGGCCGGATTCGCGCACCCAGCTCAAATTCACCAGATTTTAAAATAATGCTTTTTTTGGCCCTGGGGATCCTTGTGAGACTCCCTGAGCAGGCCTGGGGATCAGGGTGTTTGTACCCTGCCCCCTTTTCTTGTTTTTTATTCTTTTTTTTTTTACAGTTTTTTTGTGAGTCATTTTTATTGAGTCACTAGATGGCTGCCAACACTTCCTGTATTGGAGTGTTGACAGCCAATCAGAGTCAAGCTTATGCTTGGGAGGGTTCGCAAATCCTCCTTGGCTCTAAAATATCTATATTTGTATTTTCAGAATTTACCAGGAACTACTGAATGGATTTACACCATTTTTAAAAAAGCACACGTTCTGAACCAAGACATATCGTTTTGACACTTTTGGTGTAATTCCTTTCAGCAGTTCGGGGTGTAGCTTTGTCTACAGTTTCAATGGAAATAAACATGGGAAAACTGTGTTTTGGGAGCCCCCTTTTTCTCTTGCCTGTTTCTGTACTTCTCTTGCCTCTTTCTGTACCTCTCTTGCTTCTTTCTGCATCAGACTTGCCTCTTTCTGCACCTCACTCTCTTCTGTCTCTACCTCTCTTGCCTCTTTCTGTACTTCTTCTGGCTCTTTCTGTATCTTTCATGCCTCTTACTGCACCTCACTTGCCACTTTCTGCTCCTCTCTTGCCTCTTTCTGAACCACACTCTCTTCTTTCTGCACCGCACTTGCTTCTCTCTGCATCTCTCTTACTTCTGTCTGCACCTCAATTGCCGCTTTCTGCAACTCTGTTGCTTCTTTCTGCACTTCTCTTGCCTCTTTCTGCACAATCCTTGTCTCTTTCAGCACCTTTCCTGCCTCTTTCTGCACTTCTTGTGCCTCTCTCTGTACCTCTCTTGCCTCTTACTGCACCTCACTTGACACTTTACGGTCCTCTCTTGCCTCTTTCTGATCCTCACTTTCTTCTTTCTGCACATTAATTGCCTCTTTCTGCAACTCTGTTGCTTCTTTCTGCACTTCTCTTCCTTCTTTCTGCACCCCTCTTGCCTCTTTGTGTACACCTTTTGCCTCTTTGTGTACCTCTACTACCACTTTCTGAACCCCTCTTGCCTCTTTCTGCACCTCTGTTGCTTCTTTATGCACTACTCTTGCTTCTTGCTGCACCTCTGTTCCAAATGTATGCATCCCTCTTACCTCTTTCTGCAACCCTCTTACCTCTTTCTGTACTTCTCTTGCTTCTTTCTGCACCTCTCTTGCTTCTTTCTGTACCTCTCAAGCCTGTTTACATACCTCTCTTACTACTTTCTGTATCCCTCTTACTTCTTTCTGCAGTTCTCCTGCCATTTGTAGCACCTTTCTTGCCTCTTTATGTACCTCTCTTGCCTCTCTCTGCACGTCTATTGCCTCTTTCTGCAACTCTATTGCTTCTTTCTGCACTTCTCTTGCCTCTTTCTGTACCCTTCTTATCTTTTTCAGCACCTCTGTTACTTCTTTCTGTACTTCTCGCCCTTCTTTCTGCAACCCTCTTGCCTCTTTCTACACCTCTGTTGGTTTCTTCTGCATGGCTCTTGCTTTTTTCTGCACCTCTCAAGCAAATTTCTATATTACTCTTGCCTCTCTCTGTACCTCTGTACCCTCTTTCTGTACCTTTCCCGCCTATTCTGCACCTCTCATGGCTCTTTTTGTACCTCTGTTGCTTTTATCTGCCCTTCTCTTGCCTCTTTCCGAACTTCGCTTGCCCCTTTCTGCTCCTCACTTTCCTCTTTCAGCATCTCTGTTGCTTTCTCTGGCAGACCTCTTGCCTCTTTCTGCACCTCTCTTGCCTCTTTCTGCACCTCATTTGCCACTTTCTGCTCCTCTCTTGCCCTTTTCTGAACCTCACTCTCTTCTTTCTGCAACTCTGTTGCTTCTTTCTATACTTCTCTTCCTTCTTTCTGTACCCCTCTTGCCTCTTTCTGTATACCTCTCGCCTCTTTTTGTACCTCTCCTACCTCTTTCTGCACCCCACTTGCCTCTTTCTGCACCTCTGTTAGTTCTTTCTGCACTGCTCTTGCTTCTTGCTGCACCTCTGTTCCAAATGAAAGCATCCCTCTTGCCTCCTCCTGCAACCCTCTTCCCTCTTTCTGTACCTCTTTTGCTTCTTTCTGCACCTCTCTTGCTTCGTTTTGTACATCTCCTGCCTGTTTCCGTACCTCTCTTGCTACTTTCTGTATCCCTCTTACCTCTTTATGCAGTTGTCCGGCCATTTGTAGCTCCTCTCTTGCCTCTTTCTGTACCTCTCTTGCCTCTTTCTGCACCTCTATTGCCTCATTCTGCAACTCTATTGCTTCACTCTATTGCTTCTTTCTGCACTTCTTTTGCGTCCTTCTGTACCCTTATTATCTCTTTCAGCACCTCTGTTACTTCTCTCTGCACTTCTCTTCCTTCTTTCTGAAATCCTCTTGCTTCTTTCTACACCTCTGTTGGTTTCTTCTGCGTGGCTCTTGCATTTTCCTGCACCTCTCTATCAAATTTCTGTATCACTCTTGCATCTTTCTGCATCCCTGTACTCTCTTTCTGTACCTTTCCTGCCTATTCTGCACCTCACATACCTCTTTTTGTACCTCTGCTGCTTCTTTCTGTACTTCTCTTGTCTCTTTCTGCAACCTTCCTGCCTCTTTCAGCATCTCTTTTGCTTCTCTCTGCACCTTACTACCTCTTTCTGCACTTCTCTTGCTTTTTTCCACACTTCTCTTGCCTCTTACTGCTCCTCTCTTTCTTCTTTGTGCATTTCTTGTGCCTCTTTCTGTACCTCTCTTGCTTCTTTCTGCACCCCACTTGCCTCTTTCTGCACCCACTCTCTTCCTTCTGTACCTCTCTTGCCTCTTTCTGCACTTCTTGTGCCTCTTTCTGTATCTTTCATGCCTCTTACTGCAACACACTTGCCACTTTCTGCTCCTCCCTTCCTCTTTCTGAACCTCACTCTCTTCTTTCTGGACCTCACATGCTTCTTTCTGCATCTCTCTTACCTCTTTCTGCACCTCAATTGCCTCTTTCTGCAACTCTGTTGCTTCTTTCTGCACTTCTCTTCCTTCTTTGGGTACCCCTCTTGCCTCTTTCTGTACACCTTTTGCCTCTTTGTGTACCTCTCCAACCTCTTTCTGCACCCCAGTTGCCTCTTTCTGCACCTCTCCTGCCTGTTTCCGTACATCTCTTGCTACTTTATGTATCCCTCTTAACTCTTTCTGCAGTTCTCCTGCCTTTTGTAACACCTCTCTTTCCTGTTTCTGTATCTCTCATGCCTCTTTCTACAGCTCTATTGCCTCTTTCTGCAACTCTATTGCTTCTTTCTGTACTTCTCTTGCCTATTTTTGTACCCTTATCTCTTTCAGCACCTCTGTTACTTCTTTCTGCACTTCTCATCCTTCTTTCTGCAACCTCTTGCCTCTTTCTACACCTCTGTTGGTTTCTTCTGCACGGCTCTTGCTTTTTTCTGCACCTCTCAAGCAAATTTCTATATCACTATTGCCTCTTTCTGCACCTCTGTACCCTCTTTCTGTACCTTTCCTGCCTATTCTGCACCTCTCATGCTTCTTTTTGTATCTCTATTGCTTCTTTCTGCCCTTCTCTTGCCTCTTTCCGGACTTCGCTTGCCCCTTTCTGCTCCTCACTTTCCTCTTTCAGCATCTCTGTTGCTTTCTCCAGTAGAACTCTTGCCTCTTTCTGCACCTCTGTTGCCTCTTTCTGCACCTCACTTGCCTCTTTCTACACTTCTCTTTCTTTTTTCTACACTTCTATGCCTCTTACCGCTCCTTCTCTTTCCTCTTTGTGCATTTCTCTTGCCTGTTTCTGTACTTCCCTTGCCTCTTTCTTTACCTCTCTTGCTTCTTTCTGCACCAGACTTGCCTCTTTCTTCACCTCACTCTCTTCCGTCTGTACCTCTCTTGCCTCTTTCTGCACTTCTTGTGCCTCCTTCTGTATCTTTCATGCCTCTTACTGTACCTCACTTGCCACTTTCTGCTCCTCTCTTGCCTCTTTTTGAACCACACTCTCTTCTTTCTGTACCACACTTGTTTCTCTCTGCATCTCTCTTACCTCTTTCTGCACCTCAGTTGCCTCTTTCTGCAACTCTGTTGTTTCTTTCCGCACTTCTCTTCCGTCTTTCTGCACCCCTCTTGCCTCTTTCTGTATACCTTTTGCCTCTTTGTGTACATCTCCCACCTCTTTCTGCACCACACCTGCCTCTTTCTGCACCTCAGTTGGTTCTTTCTGCAGTGCTCTTGCTTCTTGGTGCACCTCTTTTACAAATGTATGCATCCCTCTTGCCTCTTCCTGCAACCCTCTTCCCTCTTTCTGTACCTCTCTTGCTTCTTTCTGTACCTCTCTTGCTTTTTTCTATACCTCTCCTGCCTGTTTCCGTACCTTTCTTGCTACTTTCTGTATCCCTCTTAACTCTTTCTGCAGTTCTCCTGCCATTTGTAGCCCCTCTCTTGCCTCTTTCTGTACCTCCGTTGCCTCTTTCTGCACCTCTATTGCCTCTTTCTGCAATTCTATTGTTTCTTTCTGCACTGCTCTTTCCTCTTTCTGAACCCTTCTTTTCACTTTCAGCACCCCTGTTACTTCTTTTTGCACTTCCCGTCCTTCTTTCTGCAACCCTCTTGCCTCTTTCTACACCTCTGTGGGTTTCTTCTGCACAGCTCTTTTTTCAGCACCTCTCAAGCACATTTCTATATCACTCTTGCCTCCTTCTGCACCTCTGTACACTCTTTCTGTTCCTTTCCTGCCTATTCTGCACCTCTTAAGCCTCTTTTTGTACCTCTGTTGCTTCTTTCTGCCCTTCTCTTGCCTCTTTCCGCCCTTCGCTTGCCCCTTTCTGCTCCTCACTTCCCTCTTTCAGCGTCTCTGTTGCTTTCTCCGGCAGAACACTTGCCTCTTTCAGCACCTCTGTTGTCTCTTTTTGCACCTCACTTGCCTCTTTCTGCACTTCTCTTGCTTTTTTTACACTTCTTTTGCCTCCTACTGCTCCTCTCTTTCCTCTTTGTGCATTTCTCTTACCTGTTTCTGTACTTAACTTGCCTCTTTCTGTGCCTCTCCTGCATCTTTCTGCACCCCACTTGCCTCTTTCAGCACCTCACTCTCTTCCTTCTGTACCTCTCTTGCCTCTTTCCAAACTTCTAAGGCCTCTTTCTGTATCTCTCTTGCCTCTTACTGCATCTCACTTGACACTTTCTGGTCCTCTATTGCCTCTTTCTGACCCTCACTCTCTTCTTCCTGCACCTTAATTGCCTCTTTCTACAACTCTATTCCTTCTTTCTGCACCCCTCTTGCCTCTTTCTGTATACCTCTTGCCTCTTTGTGTCCCTTGCCTACCTCTTTCTGTACCCCACTTGCCTCTTTCTGCACCTCTGTTGGTTCCTTATGCACTGCTTCTTTCTGCAACCCTCTTCCCTCTTTCTGTACCTCTCTTGCTTCTTATAGCACTTCTCTTAATTCTTTCTGTACTTCTCCTGCCTGTTTTGTACCTCTCTTGCTACTTTCTGTAACCCTCTTACCTCTTTCTGCAGTTCTCCTGCGATTTGTAGCACCTCTCTTGTTCTCTTTCTGTACCTCTCTTACCTCTTTCTGCACCTCTGTTGCCTCTTTCTGCAACTTTAAAGCTTCTTTATGCACTTAACTTGCTACTTTCTGTACCCTTCTTATCTCTTCCAGCACCTCTTTTACTTCTTTCTGCACTTCTCTTCCTTCTTTCTGTAACCCTCCTGCCTCTTTGTACACCTCTGTTGGTTTCTTCTGCATGGCTCTTGCTTTTTTCTGCACCTCTCTAGCAAAGTTCTACATCACTCTTGCCTCTTTCTGCACCCATGTAACCTCTTTCTGTACCTTTCCTGCCTATTCTGTACCTCACATACCTCTTTTTGTACCTCTGTTGCTTTTTTCTGCAACCCTCTTACCTCTTTCTGTACTTCTCTTGCTTCTTTCTGCACCTCTCTTGCTTCTTTCTGTACCTCTCAAGCCTGTTTACATACCTCTCTTACTACTTTCTGTATCCCTCTTAAATCTTTCTGCAGTTCTCCTGCCATTTGTAGCACCTTTCTTGCCTCTTTCTGTACCTCTCTTGCCTCTCTCTGCACGTCTATTGCCTCTTTCTGCAACTCTATTGCTTCTTTCTGCACTTCTCTTGCCTCTTTCTGTACCCTTCTTATCTCTTTCAGCACCTCTGTTACTTCTTTCTGTACTTCTCGCCCTTCTTTCTGCAACCCTCTTGCCTCTTTCTACACCTCTGTTGGTTTCTTCTGCATGGCTCTTGCTTTTTTCTGCACCTCTCAAGCAAATTTCTATATTACTCTTGCCTCTCTCTGTACCTCTGTACCCTCTTTCTGTACCTTTCCCGCCTATTCTGCACCTCTCATGGCTCTTTTTGTACCTCTGTTGCTTCTATCTGCCCTTCTCTTGCCTCTTTCCGAACTTCGCTTGCCCCTTTCTGCTCCTCACTTTCCTCTTTCAGCATCTCTGTTGCTTTCTCTGGCAGAACTCTTGCCTCTTTCTGCACCTCTCTTGCCTCTTTCTGCACCTCACTTGCCACTTTCTGCTCCTCTCTTGCCCTTTTCTGAACCTCACTCTCTTCTTTCTGCAACTCTGTTGCTTCTTTCTATACTTCTCTTCCTTCTTTCTGTACCCCTCTTGCCTCTTTCTGTATACCTCTCGCCTCTTTTGTACCTCTCCTACCTCTTTCTGCACCCCACTTGCCTCTTTCTGCACCTCTGTTGGTTCTTTCTGCACTGCTCTAGCTTCTTGCTGCACCTCTGTTCCAAATGAAAGCATCCCTCTTGCCTCTTCCTGCAACCCTCTTCCCTCTTTCTGTACCTCTTGTGCTTCTTTCTGCACCTCTCTTGCTTCGTTTTGTACATCTCCTGCCTGTTTCCGTACCTCTCTTGCTACTTTCTGTATCCCTCTTACCTCTTTATGCAGTTGTCCTGCCATTTGTAGCTCCTCTCTTGCCTCTTTCTGTACCTCTCTTGCCTCTTTCTGCACCTCTATTGCCTCATTCTGCAACTCTATTGCTTCACTCCATTGCTTCTTTCTGCACTTCTTTTGCGTCCTTCTGTACCCTTATTATCTCTTTCAGCACCTCTGTTACTTCTCTCTTCACTTCTCTTCCTTCTTTCTGAAATCCTCTTGCTTCTTCCTACACCTCTGTTGGTTTCTTCTGCGCGGCTCTTGCATTTTCCTGCACCTCTCTATCAAATTTCTGTATCACTCTTGCATCTTTCTGCATCCCTGTACTCTCTTTCTGTACCTTTCCTGCCTATTCTGCGCCTCACATACCTCTTTTTGTACCTCTGCTGCTTCTTTCTGTACTTCTCTTGTCTCTTTCTGCAACCTTCCTGCCTCTTTCAGCATCTCTTTTGCTTCTCTCTGCACCTTACTACCTCTTTCTGCACTTCTCTTGCTTTTTTCCACACTTCTCTTGCCTCTTACTGCTCCTCTCTTTCTTCTTTGTGCATTTCTCGTGCCTCTTTCTGTACCTCTCTTGCTTTTTTCTGCACCCCACTTGCCTCTTTCTGCACCTCACTCTCTTCCTTCTGTACCTCTCTTGCCTCTTTCTGCACTTCTTATGCCTCTTTCTGTATCTTTCATGCCTCTTACTGCAACACACTTGCCACTTTCTGCTCCTCCCTTCCTCTTTCTGAACCTCACTCTCTTCTTTCTGCACCTCACATGCTTCTTTCTGCATCTCTCTTACCTCTTTCTGCGCCTCAATTGCCTCTTTCTGCAACTCTGTTGCTTCTTTCTGCACTTCTCTTCCTTCTTTGGGTACCCCTCTTGCCTCTTTCTGTACACATTTTGCCTCTTTGTGTACCTCTCCAACCTCTTTCTGCACCCCAGTTGCCTCTTGCTGCACCTCTGTTGGTTCTTTCTGTACCTCTCCTGCCTGTTTCCGTACCTCTCTTGCTACTTTATGTATCCCTCTTAACTCTTTCTGCAGTTCTCCTGCCTTTTGTAACACCTCTCTTTCCTGTTTCTGTATCTCTCATGCCTCTTTCTACAGCTCTATTGCCTCTTTCTGCAACTCTATTGCTTCTTTCTGTACTTCTCTTGCCTATTTTTGTACCCTTATCTCTTTCAGCACCTCTGTTACTTCTTTCTGCACTTCTCGTCCTTCTTTCTGCAACCTCTTGCCTCTTTCTACACCTCTGTTGGTTTCTTCTGCACGGCTCTTGCTTTTTTCTGCGCCTCTCAAGCAAATTTCTATATCACTATTGCCTCTTTCTGCACCTCTGTACCCTCTTTCTGTACCTTTCCTGCCTATTCTGCACCTCTCATGCTTCTTTTTGTATATCTATTGCTTCTTTCTGCCCTTCTCTTGCCTCTTTCCGGACTTCGCTTGCCCCTTTCTGCTCCTCACTTTCCTCTTTCAGCATCTCTGTTGCTTTCTCCAGGAGAACTCTTGCCTCTTTCTGCACCTCTGTTGCCTCTTTCTGCACCTCACTTGCCTCTTTCTACACTTCTCTTTCTTTTTTCTACACTTCTCTGCCTCTTACCGCTCCTTCTCTTTCCTCTTTGTGCGTTTCTCTTGCCTGTTTCTGTACTTCCCTTGCCTCTTTCTTTACCTCTCTTGCTTCTTTCTGCACCAGACTTGCCTCTTTCTTCACCTCACTCTCTTCCGTCTGTACCTCTCTTGCCTCTTTCTGCACTTCTTGTGCCTCCTTCTGTATCTTTCATGCCTCTTACTGTACCTCACTTGCCACTTTCTGCTCCTCTCTTGCCTCTTTTTGAACCACACTCTCTTCTTTCTGTACCGCACTTGTTTCTCTCTGCATCTCTCTTACCTCTTTCTGCACCTCAGTTGCCTCTTTCTGCAACTCTGTTGTTTCTTTCCGCACTTCTCTTCCGTCTTTCTGCACCCCTCTTGCCTCTTTCTGTATATCTTTTGCCTCTTTGTGTACATCTCCCACCTCTTTCTGCACCACACTTGCCTCTTTCTGCACCTCAGTTGGTTCTTTCTGCAGTGCTCTTGCTTCACCTCTTTTACAAATGTATGCATCCCTCTTGCCTCTTCCTGCAACCCTCTTCCCTCTTTCTGTACCTCTCTTGCTTCTTTCTGTAACTCTCTTGCTTTTTTCTATACCTCTCCTGCCTGTTTCCGTACCTTTCTTGCTACTTTCTGTATCCCTCTTAACTCTTTCTGCAGTTCTCCTGCCATTTGTAGCCCCTCTCTTGCCTCTTTCTGTACCTCCGTTGCCTCTTTCTGCACCTCTATTGCCTCTTTCTGCAATTCTATTGTTTCTTTCTGCACTGCTCTTGCCTCTTTCTGAACCCTTCTTTTCACTTTCAGCACCCCTGTTACTTCTTTTTGCACTTCCCGTCCTTCTTTCTGCAACCCTCTTGCCTCTTTCTACACCTCTGTGGGTTTCTTCTGCACAGCTCTTTTTTCAGCACCTCTCAAGCACATTTCTATATCACTCTTGCCTCCTTCTGCACCTCTGTACACTCTTTCTGTTCCTTTCCTGCCTATTCTGCACCTCTTAAGCCTCTTTTTGTACCTCTGTTGCTTCTTTCTGCCCTTCTCTTGCCTCTTTCCGCCCTTCGCTTGCCCCTTTCTGCTCCTCACTTCCCTCTTTCAGCGTCTCTGTTGCTTTCTCCGGCAGAACACTTGCCTCTTTCAGCACCTCTGTTGTCTCTTTTTGCACCTCACTTGCCTCTTTCTGCACTTCTCTTGCTTTTTTTACACTTCTTTTGCCTCCTACTGCTCCTCTCTTTCCTCTTTGTGCATTTCTCTTGCCTGTTTCTGTACTTAACTTGCCTCTTTCTGTGCCTCTCCTGCATCTTTCTGCACCCCACTTGCCTCTTTCAGCACCTCACTCTCTTCCTTCTGTACCTCTCTTGCCTCTTTCCAAACTTCTCAGGCCTCTTTCTGTATCTCTCTTGCCTCTTACTGCATCTCACTTGACACTTTCTGGTCCTCTATTGCCTCTTTCTGACCCTCACTCTCTTCTTCCTGCACCATAATTGCCTCTTTCTACAACTCTATTCCTTCTTTCTGCACCCCTCTTGCCTCTTTCTGTATACCTCTTGCCTCTTTGTGTCCCTTGCCTACCTCTTTCTGTACCCCACTTGCCTCTTTCTGCACCTCTGTTGGTTCTTTATGCACTGCTTCTTTCTGCAACCCTCTTCCCTCTTTCTGTACCTCTCTTGCTTCTTATAGCACTTCTCTTGATTCTTTCTGTACTTCTCCTGCCTGTTTTGTACCTCTCTTGCTACTTTCTGTAACCCTCTTACCTCTTTCTGCAGTTCTCCTGCGATTTGTAGCACCTCTCTTGTTCTCTTTCTGTACCTCTCTTGCCTCTTTCTGCACCTCTGTTGCCTCTTTCTGCAACTTTAAAGCTTCTTTATGCACTTAACTTGCTACTTTCTGTACCCTTCTTATCTCTTCCAGCACCTCTTTTACTTCTTTCTGCACTTCTCTTCCTTCTTTCTGTAACCCTCCTGCCTCTTTGTACACCTCTGTTGGTTACTTCTGCACAGCTCTTGCTTTTTTCTGCACCTCTCTAGCAAAGTTCTACATCACTCTTGCCTCTTTCTGCACCCATGTAACCTCTTTCTGTACCTTTCCTGCCTATTCTGTACCTCACATACCTCTTTTTGTACCTCTGTTGCTTTTTTCTGCACTTCTCTTGCCTCTTTCTGCAACCTTCCTGCCTCTTTCAGCACCTCTGTTGCTTTTTCAGCACCCCACTTCCCTCTTTCTGCACCTCACTCTCTTCCTTCTGTACCTCTCTTGCCTCCTTCTGCACTTCTTGTGCCTCTTTCTGTATCTTTCATGCCTCTTACTACACCTCAGTTGCCACTTTCTGCTCCTCTCTTACCTCTTTCTGAACCTCACTCTCTTCTTTCTGCCCCTAACTTGCTTCTTTCTGTATCTCTCTTTCTTCAAATAAATTGCCTCTTTCTACAACTCTGTTGCTTCTTTCTATACATCTCTTCCTTCTTTCTGCACCCCTCTTGCCTCTTCCTGTACACCTCTTGCCTCTTTTTCTACCTCTCCTACCTCTTTCTGCACCCCACTTGCCTCTTTCTGTACCTCTGTTGGTTCTTTTTTGCACTGTTCTTGCTTCTTGCTGCACCTCAGTTCAAAATGTATGCATCCCTCCTGCCTCTTTCTGCAACACTCTTCCCTCTTTTTGTACCTCTCTTGCTTCTTTCTGCACCTCTCTTGCTTCCTTTTGTACCTCCCCTGCCTGTTTCCGTACCTCCCTTGCTACTTTCTGTATCCCTCTTACCTCTTTCTGCAGTTCTCCTGCCATTTGTAACACCTCTCTTGCCTCTTTCTGTACCTCTCTTGCCTCTTTCTGCACCTCTATTGCCCCTTTCTGCAACTCTATTGCTTCATTCTACACTTCTCTTGCCTCTTTCTGTACCCTTCTTATTTCTTTCAGCACCTCTGTTACTTCTTTCTGCTCTTCTCTTCCTTCTTTCTGCAACTCTCCTGCCTCCTTCTACACCTCTGTTGGTTTCTTCTGCATGGCTTTTACTTTTTTCTATATCACTCGTGCCTCTTTCTGCACCCCTGTACCTTCTTTCTGTACCTTTCCTGCCTATTCTGCACCTCCCATGCCTCTTTTTGTACCTCTGTTACTTTTCTTTCGGCACCTCTCTTGCCTCTATCTACACTTCTGCACCTCACTTTCCTCTTTCAGCATCTCTGTTGCTTTCTCCTGCAGAACTCTTGCCACTTTCTGCACCTCTCTTGCCTCTTTCTGCACCTCACTTGCCTCGTTCGGCATTTCTCCTGCTTTTTTCTGCACTTCTCTTGCCTCTTGCTGCTCCTCTCTTTCTTCTTTGTGCAGTAAGCATGGGCGGAAAATCCGTTCCGCTCGCGGATTTTGCGGATTTTTGGTAAATTCGCAATCCGCGAACGCTCGCGAATTTACCGAAAATCCGAAAATTCGCACGCAACGGATTTATTTTTCTTGGTGATACAATTTTGCGGCGCGCGGCGTTTCCTTACCACCATTCAGCGTTTGCCGAGTTGTTTTTCTCAATCTTTTGCGAGTGCTGCGCCATTTTGGATCTTGCTGCGGGATACCGCGGGAGTTTGGTGAGCGCGATTACGTCATCGCGGCTTCCCACCTTGCACTGCAAGAGTTTGTCAACGCTAGTACCCCGTGATCACGTATCGCGGGAGTTCGCAATTTGTAGATGCGGCGGGCAGCAACAATCTCGCACTCGCGAAAATTCAAAATTTGCAATTCTGCACAAGAAACCCACCAGCAAGCAGCATAAACCTTCTGGAAATGATGATTTTTATCAGAATTACTTCTCAGGTTGACATTTGCCTGCACTTTTTTTTAGCAAGGAGTCCATTTTGGGGGGGGGAAGGAAGTGCCCCACAGTCTCCAACTTCCTGTTCCTGTCCAGCAGGCTCCTCCCAGTGCTTTCTTCATGTGCCGGTCACTTTCATTCGGATTCTTCACCTGGAAGGATTACTTTTTGTGGATGCTGCTGGATATTTGGATTTGAGGCCTTTTTGACTTTCTTTGGATCACTTTTGAATTAGAAATTTCACAAGTAAGTTTGTTTGGGGCATTACAGTTGCTGCAACTACAATTTTGGAATTTTCGATTTTTGGGCTGTTTTGGGGCCTTTTGCCCAGGGGTACTCAGTGGTGGGTGGACTGAGTCTTTCTGTGGGGTGTCTTGAATTTAAACATCATGGAGGGCCTGGATGGCTTGGGATTGTGCTGATTTGTCTGTGATTTTCGTTTTTTTGGGCTGTTGTTGTGGCCTTTTCACCAGGGGTAGTGAGTGGTGCATGAGCCTAGTCTTTCTGTGGGGTGTCTTGAATTTATACATCATGGAGGGCATGGATGGCATGGGATTGTGCTGATTTTTCTGTGTTTTTTGATTTTTTGGGGTGTTCATGGGGACAGGCCATGTGGGTGGGGGCCATTTTGACTGCTGCTACAAGCAGGCCCTGGCCATGTGCTGGGAGGCAGGGGGCGATTTTGAATGCAGGCAGTGTTCTTAGGTCTGCAACCATTTTGCCTAGCTTTCAACCTTTATGCCCTGGGGTAGTGAGTGATGCATGGGCCTAGTCTTTCTGTAGGGTGTCTTGAATTTAAACATCATGGAGGGCCTGGATGGTTTGGGATTGTGCTGATTATTCTGTGATTTTCGTTTTTTTGGGCTGTTGTTGTGGCCTTTTCACCAGGGGTAGTGAGTGGTGCATGAGCCTAGTCTTTCTGTGGGGTATCTTGAATTTAAACATCATGGAGGGCATGGATGGCATGGGATTGTGCTGATTTTTCTGTGTTTTTCGATTTTTTGGGGTGTTCATGGGGACAGGCCATGTGGGTGGGGGTCATTTTGAGTGCTGCTACAGGCAGGCCCTGGCCATGTGCTGGGAGGCAGGGGGCCATTTTGAATGCAGGCAGTGTTCTTAGGTCTGCAACCATTTTGCCTAGCTTTCAACCTTTATGCCCAGGGATAGTGAGTGATGCATGGGCCTAGTCTTTCTGTGGGGTGTCTTGAATTTAAACAGCATTGAGGGCCTGGATGGTTTGGGATTGTGCTGATTTTTCTGTGATTTTCATTTTTTTGGGCTGTTGTGGCCTTTTCACCAGGGGTAGTGAGTGGTGCATGGGCCTAGTCTTTCTGTGGGCTGTCTTGAATTTAAACATCATGGAGGGCATGAATGGCATGGGATTGTGCTGATTTTTCTGTGTTTTTCGATTTTTTGGGGTATTCATGGGGACAGGCCATGTGGGTGGGGGACATTTTGAGTGCTGCTACAGGCAGGTCCTGGCCATGTGCTGGGATGCAGGGGGCCATTTTGAATGCAGGCAGTGTTCTTAGGTCTGCAACCATTTTGCCTAGCTTTCGAACTTTATGCCCAGGGGTAGTGAGTGATGCATGGGCCTAGTCTTTCTGTGGGGTGTCTTGAATTCAAACATCATGGAGGGCCTGGATGGCTTGGGATTGTGCTGATTTTTCTGTGATTTTTCCATTTTTTGGGCTGTTGTTGTGGCCTTTTCCCCAGGGGTAGTGAGTGGTGCATGAGCCTAGTCTTTCTGTGGGGTGTCTTGAATTTAAACATCATGGAGGGCATGGATGGCATGGGATTGTGCTGATTTTTCTGTGTTTTTTGATTTTTTGGGGTGTTCATGGGGACAGGCCATGTGGGTGGGTGCCATTTTGAGTGCTGCGACAGGCAGGCCCTGGCCATGTGCTGGGAGGGAGGGGGCCATTTTGAATGCAGGCAGTGTTCTTAGGTCTGCAACCATTTTGCCTAGCTTTCAACCTTTATGCCCTGGGGTAGTGAGTGATGCATGGGCCTAGACTTTCTGTGGGGTGTCTTGAATTCAAACATCTTGGAGGGCCTGGATGGCTTGGGATTGTGCTGATTTTTCTGTGATTTTCATTTTTTTGGGCTGTTGTTGTGGCCTTTTCACCAGGGGTAGTGAGTGGTGCATGAGCCTAGTCTTTCTGTGGGGTATCTTGAATTTAAACTTCATGGAGGGCATGGATGGCATGGGATTGTGGTGACTTTTCTGTGTTTTTCGATTTTTTGGGGTGTTCATGGGGACAGGCCATGTGGGTGGGGCCATTTTGAGTGCTGCTACAGGCAGGCCCTTGCCATGTGCTGGGAGGCAGGGGGCCATTTTGAATGCAGGCAGTGTTCTTAGGCCTGCAACCATTTTGCCTAGCTTTTAATCTTTATGCCCAGGGGAAGTGAGTGATGCATGGGCCTAGTCTTTCTTTGGGGTGTCTTGAATTTAAATATCATGGAGGGCCTAGATGGTTTGGGACTGTGCTGATTTTTCTGTGATTTTTGTTTTTTTGAGCTGTTGTTGTGGCTTTTTCACCAGCGGTAGTGAGTGGTGCATGGGCCTAGTCTTTTTGTGGGGTGTCTTGAATTTAAATATCATGGAGGGCATGGATGGCATGGGATTGTGCTGATTTTTCTGTGTTTTTTTTATTTTTTGGGGTGTTAATGGGGACAGGCCATGTGGGTGGGGGCCATTTTAAGTGCTGCTACAGGCAGGCCCTGGCCATGTGCCTGGAGGCAGGGGGCCATTTTGAATGCAGGCAGTGTTCTTAGGTCTGCAACCATTTTGCCTAGCTTTCAACCTTTATGCCCAGGGGTAGTGAGTGATGCATGGGCCTAGTCTTTCTGTGGGGTGTCTTGAATTTAAACATCATGGAGGGCCTGGATGGCTTGGGATTGTGCTGATTTTTCTGTGATTTTCGTTTTTTTGGGGTGTATAACTGAACTGATGTTCCTCTGTCTTCCATTGCTTTTAGGTGCACAATACTCAAGAGAATCACCAGTGCCAGGAAGAAGCCCTGCAGCGGTGTGTGTGTGCAGCATAACGTCACGTGACGTCACGTCTGGCCACAGACAACTCTGCAACTCGTGCAACTGCGGCCTGCTGTTCTGACCTGCTCTGAAGAAGATGGCCCCCAAAAAAGTTCCCTGTAGCTCCTTTAGCAAGAAAGTTGCCAGTAAGGAGCAGAAGAAGCAAGTTACCAAGGAGACTGGTGTCCCGCCCGCTACATTTTTTGGGAGTAAAAAAAAAATTACGCCTGCAGCAGCAGCGGGATCTGCTGGGGACCAAGCTGGGAGCAGCACCCCCGCTCCATTGGGCTCAGTGCCACCACCACCACCACGCCAACTTAAGTCCAAGCCCTTGAGTGCTGCAGAGGCAGCCAGTGTACTTCTTCAACCACCATCGACCAGTGTTGTTGGCTCATCGCAAGAAAGTAGCAGCAATGTCGGACAGCTTGTGAACGATCTTTTGGATGCACTTACATTGCCTAAGCAGCTGGCAATCATTAAATGTAGCGCGCACCGAAAGGTTACAGATGATGTTGGTCGTGGTAATGCGTTTGCGGATGAGATTGCTAAGGAAACAGCTAAGAATCTTGCAACCCGAATGTACGTTACGAGTTCAGTAAGGAGGCCGATGGAGACTGGTATGTGTGAGGACACTGTTGAGAGCGTGAAAACGATTCAGAATGAGGCTACCGAGATTGAAAAGACTAAGTGGAAAGAAAGCACGGGAAAGTTAGACGTGAATGGATGTTGGGTTGATTTGTCAGAATGTCAGAGGTGGATGTTACCGGATGCATATGTGCTAGCCGTTGTGACTATGGCTCACGGCTTGTCACATATTAGAGCGAAAGGTATATGTAAGTTGTTGTCTCCTGTATGGAAGAATGATGGTATTGCTAAATGTGCTGAGAGAGTGGTTAAGAATTGCATGGTATGTATGATGTATAATCCTGGCAAGGGCGCCCCCACTCCACCTGGTCATTTTGCTCCTCCTACATGTCTCTTTGAGGTTATCCAGTTGGACTTTATCCATATGGAGAGATGCAATAACCTGAAATATGTTTTGGTTGTGGTTTGCGCGTTCTCCTGATGGATTGAGGCCTATCCTCTTAAAGATAATACTGCCCTGTCCACAGCGAAAATCCTACTGAAGGAATACTTTCCTCTCTATGGAATGCCACGGATCGTATGGTCAGATAATGGAAGTGAGTTTGTGGGGAGTGTGATGAAGAGTGTGTGTAAGGGCCTTGGAATATCTCAGAAATTCCATAGCGCCAATCATCCCCAGTCAGCAGGTTTAGTGGAAGGGTACAATGGTACTCTGAAACTGAAACTTGCTAGGATTCAAGCGACGACCGGTTTGTCATGGCCTGATGCCCTGCCTCTAGCTCTCTTATCGACCAGGGCGACTCTGCACTCTCGAGTAGGGCTTAGCCCATATGAGATTGTGTTCGGCCGTCCTGCGAACATTTGGGGAGTTCCGAGGCCTAAGGCATTCGATAGTCTCGAATATCCAATGTTGATTGATTATCTTTATGATCTGACTGCTAAATTGAGGTTAATTCATCAACAGGTTTTTGAAGCTCAACCGGCACAGACAGAGGGTCCTGGACATCGGCTCCAACCGGGTGACTGGGTAGTCACCCGCAACTTTGGGGGAAAGCGTAATCTGGAGCCAAGATTTGTGGGACCCTTTCAAGTCCTGCTGGCGACAAGGACTGCAGTTCGGTTGGAAGGTAGAAAGAATTGGGTGCATGCCACCCATACCAAGAAGGTCCCAATCCCTTTGCCAGCAGACAACTGGGTCAGAACTGGAATCGCCGCAACGGAAACTGAGACCCCTTTACGATATGTGCCGTTTAGTGATGCTCAACCTGTAGGAAATAATTCAGCGCAGCCAGACACATCTGTTGAATTGTCAGTATTGGAGAATTCAAGGTCTGAACTGTCATCTGATCGATCGAACACTGTTTCGCAATCTGAACAGTTATTTGAAGAACAAACTCGATCTGGAAGAAGTCGATATTTTCTTCGTGCACGTGACAAAGACTAATAAAAAAATCCCTTTTTGTTTTTGAATTTATATTACCCCTCTACTGTTGCTACGAACATTATGAACAATTGCATTTTTTATTGATTATTGAGTTCTTTTTCACGTGTATTCCTCTTTTTGTACAGCTAGAAGACTTGTATTAAATTGAATGTTTGTTTAAGAAAACCTGTCATCCGGGTTGACCGTAGGGCCCGAAGGATACTCGAATGTTAGACTGGACAGACCACTCCCAAAAAAAGGAGGTGGATTAGCCATTATATACCGTAGCAATCTAACAGTACGAACAGAAACCATTCCCATCCCATGTTGTGAAGCTATGTCTTTCACAATCTCTACTCCAAATGCCCCCCCATTCAAAGGCATACTTATTTACCGCCCCCCTGGACCTCGCAGTCCTTTTCTCGTTAATTTACCCATTCTTTTAGAACCATTGGCAGGTGAAAGCCAGTACACCATTCTGGGTGATTTAAAAAAAAACTCAGGCCAAGGATCTTACAGGAAAAATGCAAGTTAGGGGATATCCCACACAGCTCCTGACAACCAGCTACAAAAGGGCTCGGAACCAAAATCACGATGCTCTTTTGGAGGATAAACCCCAGACTGAGAACAATGAGGTACCACTTACCTGTGTGACATTGTTTAACACAGCTTCAAACATCGTGGCACGTAGCATTTCCAAACACTGGAGGATATTGACATCTAATTCCTGTAACTGGGAGAAACCTGTATTCTCCTACAAAAGGGCAAGAAGCCTAAAGGATGCTCTAGTTCACACCCGCCCTAGAAAGAGACAGGAACCCACCCAAAATGTCCTGAACATGTGGGGATTACCACCAGTGACCGGCCACTATCCCTGTGGTAATTGTAGTGTCTGCCCACTCACAAGCCCTTCAAAAACTTTGACTCTGGAACCCAACAAAGTTTGGGAACAAAGAACCCACACGAATTGTAACACTGCTAATGTGGTATACTTAATAACTTGCCCATGTGGTCTGAAATATGTGGGAATGACGAAGAGATTGGTGAAACTTCGTATGTGTGAACATAGAAGCAGCATACGCTGTGGCAAGAACAACACCAAAATGACTTCACACTTCTTAGAGTACAAACATTCCCAGGACAGTTTTCATTGGACCATCATAGAACATCCAGCAGGGGCCAGTGAACAAAGGTTGTTTGAACTGAAACAAAGATGGATACATCGATTGTCTTCCCACCGTGTGGGATTGAATGATGATATCCCGTGGGGTAGCGTTCTGAGGTGACACTACCACATTGTTCGCTATTGTAGAAACTGAAAACCCTTATCTACACATACTTTTGGAATTCTTGCCTTCATTAACCCTAAGAGATATATCCATTGTTCTTATATAAAAATTCGGAGTCCATTGCATGCATCTCATGATCAATAATTTGAAGCCTATTGCATACAATAATTATTCTGACTCAACCCGCGATTGTCCAAGGGTTGACGGTCTAGTTGTTGTGAAAAATTATGCGGAAGTGGGTTGATAATCTCCACCAGAACCGTTTCCGCGTTACAACAACCAGGTAAACGGGTAGGATGTATCTAAACCCGTCTTAAATGGGTTTGGGTAATGGTACAAATATACAAATAACCTAATAAGTATAGAAATCAGCTTTTTAGTTTATTTCGGTACATACTCGAATGGCAATCACTGCTGGTCAGGTGAGTTGTTGACTTTCTGTGACACGTGATGTCACACGTCCTTTGACACAGAATCAATATTAACGGACAAGGAACGCTGCAACATTGCGTTCCGGGCCACTGGGAGAACCCGAATAGGTGTAAATGCGGCGAGACTCGCAGCTTGAAGTGAGTAATACATGTAACGGAGCGGGTCACTCGAGAGAGTAGCAATCCTGAAATTCGAGAGCGTTTATATTTGCTCAAGGATTGTAATCTATGCAACAACTGAATAGTTCACTTTTGGGTTTAAACAGGTTTTGACTGTGAGTGAAGATTTGCCTATCCCTTTGAGCCCATGAAGCGGTTTGCACCATAAAACAATGTAAGTGCAATAGATCCCTTAAGAACTGCTATAATTTCTTCTTGACTACTTAGTCACTACTGATGGATTTTGAGACCCCTTTTTTCTGATTATTTTTTATGCTTTGCTGTTGATACGAATCGTTTGCAAAAAAAAAAAAATTTGCACTAAATGAATATATACATATTCCACATCAATGACTGTAGGAAATATTGAATTAACACTACCTGTGATTTATGACAAGGTAGACATCGCTAACATAATTTCCCCGGTGATCAATTAAGGGGAGAGTTGACGTCCAACTTATGAATAGAATAAATATGTTTAAATATGTTGGATAATGGTCATATAATTCATAAGGGCATATGTAATAAGAATCAAAATGTCTGTTTATCTACAGATACCCCGCCTGATGAATAGCAGGAGTTTGATGGACGGGTAAACCGTGAGTTATCCTGAGGAGAGTACAAATTGTTTATCTACCCTCATTTCCATTTCCTAACGGTGTGGGCAGGCCTTAGCGTGCTTGGACCCCCGTAGGATTGTTTTCAATTTTAATTTTGGCCCTGTAGAAAGCTGAGCTGATCTTAGCTTTAACAGCAGAAACATGTTGACCAGTCACTTTTTGAGGTCCCTGGATACAAATTAAAAAATCCAGCGACAACACAGTTTTTAATGTGAACAACTGGCCCCTAATAAAGTTTGTTGAGGCACAGTTGTGATCTTTTAAACACACACCTTTTGCACTGATCACTACTTTCACACATACCAGCTCCGCTGCACTTGCAGGCGTGGTAGCACACAGGTGGGGATAGTCAGCCCCCCCTGTGACCGAACCCCATGATGAAGCATGTCACCTCTAGGGTGGGTGAGGGTTCTTTTAGAAAATAATTCATTTTCCAATTTTTTCCCTTTTATACAATTAAATGACCATTTATATCTTAGGTAATTTTTCACCTTGTTTTCACTGCGAGATAGGGTTTTCACTGGTGTTCCTTTGGCGCTCTTTTGTTGATGATAGTGATTTTAATTTCCACCTTGAGCTGCTGGATAATCCCGACACAGCGGCCCTCCTATCTGAATTAGATGCAATAGGACTCCCACAACTAGTCACTGGTTCCACGCATACCGCGGGCCATCTTCTGGACGGTCTTTTCTCTAGCGAGAAATCACTTATGATAAAGGACCTCCTTCCCTTCACCTGGACGGATCACTCTGCCATTCTTTTCGAATTTTTCTTACAACCTACTCCCCCCCTAGTTAATACTCCCTCACCCACGAATCAATTTAGAGCATGGAAAAGCATTGACATTCCCGCTTCTCAGTCCTCACTATTAACGTCCTTGCCACCCACTGTGACTGATCCCGAACTAGGTGCTAATAACTATACTAACTGGATACTAAACACTGTCAATTTGACAGTTCCACTAAAGAAACAATCCACCAATAGGACTCTTAAATCTTCACCCTGGTTCAATGATGCTCTTAGACAAGAAAAACAAAAGTGCAGGCGACAGGAACGCAGATGGAGACGTGACTACGACCCAGATCAAAAATCCCTCTACAAAATCATGATGTCTAATTACAAGCAACAAATTATCATGGAAAAAAGTAAATTCTATAGCAACCAAATCAATCTTGCACAAGACTCGACTAAATAACTTTTTCAGGTAGTGACGCGCCTCTCTGGACAAGCAGGGACCACTCTGATCACAGCCACTCAAGAGCTATGTAACTCCTTGGCGAATCACTTCCAGAAAAAAGTCACAGATATTTTTACCCAATTCAAAGCCCACGCAACCAACATTGGACACCCACCTTCCACTCCCAATGCCCACAGGCCCCTTGCCCGGGCATGCTCCAGCCCCCCTCACTCAAGCCCCTCTGGCTCCTTCCAAGAATTTACCCAGATTCCTTCAGAACTGGTATCCCATCTCATATGTACCACAAACTCTGGATCTCTGGAAGATCCATGCCCCTCTTCCATTCTTAAAAACTTTCCAGAAATTATAGGTCCAAAACTCACTGAAATTTTTAATGCCATGTTTTTGTCCACTACCTTTCCCTCCATATGGAAGAAAGCGACCATCAAGCCACTCATTAAGAAAAGCTCATTAGATCCTTCGATATTCGCTAATTATCAACCAATAGCCTGCCTCCCGCTTCCCGCCAAAATTGTGGAAAAGATCATGAACACCCAAATCTCAGAATTTATAGACCAAAACAACTGTCTGGATGATACCCAATTTGGCTTCCGGAAGGGACACGGGACGGAGACTGCGCTTATTAAAGTTACAGAGGAAATCAGGAAGACTCTTGATGATGGAGGATCAGCAGTGCTTATTCTACTGGACCTGTCGGCAGCTTTTGACACGGTCGATCACTCCATCTTGATTGACCGTGTCACAGCGGTAGGCATTACAGGTGCTGCTAAAGACCTTATCGCCTCGTTTCTTGCTGATCGAGTACAGTCAGTCGCCTTCGGCAATTTCAACTCACCTCCTTTTACTGAAGGAATGGGCTATTCTAAGGCCCAGCGGTGCCAGAGAACAACACCTGAAACCTTCGTGGGTTACCTGTTCCGGCGTACAAATCACAGAGACACGGGACACTTCCTGCGGCATCAAAGATCAGAGTTTATTTACTGCAGGGATACAGAAATCGCAAGAAGTACACGTAGTGTAGGTTCTGAGAGACTGCTTCGAATTGCAAAAGTGGATCGCTCCTTTTATACACATTTTCGTCATTGCACAACGTGGTGAACAAAAGGTTACAACTCAGTTCCCACAGTAAACTTCAAAAGGGTTGCTTTCAGGTTTCAGAAGCCCGGGACATAATTACAGTATCATCGCCGGTTCCCAACTGTAAAAGTACGTTATCTCACCATTAGGCACATTCCATTCTGGCTGTAAAACAAGCTAAGGGAAGAGACAGAAACAGGTGCAAGGAAGATAAAGACAGACAACAGATTGAAAAAGAGTATAGGGGGGCAATATCGGAAGCATGATTGCAGGATCAAAGGATTCATGCCTTATGCATGCACGGCTGAAACAATAGACCGGCACGGCAAGATGAGCCTCGAGCGGAGCCATCTGCCTTTGCAGTGTCATCCCCCTCGTCATAAAGACACCCTCAAAGGAACATGTGTCTTCCGCAAAAGCTTGGGAACCCCAGGGTCACGAAGCGGACAGTGTCCGTTCGCTGGCTACTTGAGGGCAAGAAACAAAATGGATGCCGTATCTAAAGTGGAACCCGTGGGTTCAGATGAAGAAACCCACGAATAAGACGAACGGTGCAAAGTAGTGTAGCAAAAACGCGTACACCCACTAAACTCGTCATTTGCGGTTCACAGATACCAAACTCGTCCATATTCGAACAAGCCCAAAACGTCATTACGATTCTCACGGAACCTCAGACGCTCCTTTTGCCCTCATGTAGGCAAGCACTAGTTGATATCAGAATCGATCTCGATATTCATCAGATCGTTCAGATGTTGCTGCAACATTATTCTATCCATAAATGCTTCTTTGGTAACAGATGGCCGTCTTATACACGTTGTAGCACAGAGGCCACATAAGGCAGGACCACACTGCACGCAAAGACAACACGTGAACAGAAACGCCACAACAACCCGTATGATCATCAGAATTTTCCAACCCCAAGTCGACATCAGGCCCCAAAACCATCCTAGTAGTGTCCAATCACCTACGTCCACGTGTATGGACTCGAAGATCTTATGCAACTTCGAGATGGCTTGATATACGGTTCGAGCGTTATCAGGGATGAAAATACAGCAACTCGAATGGATCACCTTGCACGCACCACCTCAATCTGCAAGAACAACGTCTAGAACCATACGGTTCTGCAACGTCATAAGTCTATCCGCCTGAAGCTCTGCTGTCAGATTACCAAGAGCACTTGCAGTTATGTTGGCAGTCGATTCTACCACACGAGTCAACTGTCTCAGGTTCCTACTATTAACCATAGGTCCCCAAAACAGCAGGAAACCCTTAAAGAAGTCTCCTGCTTCTTGACCGGCAGTGTCCTCCTTGCTAATAACGCCTCTCACAACTCTAGTCTTGTGATAGTCCGAGGCAACTGTGAAAGTCAGTGGCAAAAGATTCGCAATATAACACATGCCCGAGAAGTCACGGGGCAAACACGTATATGCGCGATCATAACATACAAAATAAGTACCCTTGGCAGTCAGGAAAACAGGGGAAGAGAGCATTGGTAAAACATACGTTTCAGTACAAGCACTCTTCCCAAGCTGAGCTCTCGGATTTCGACCAAGACCTTGCAAGCAAAAATTACCAAGGTGGGCTACGATCCAAATCGGAGACGAGCTCTTAAGCTGTCTATCACCCACTGACATGCTATACTCAGCCTCACTCAGATCCCTGTATGCTCGCACTTCTTCCTTCGGAATAAGCGACGCATCAAAAATATCTCTATCTAAGTCAGCAATCGCTATTGCCAAAGTCTTGTGGTATGGGCCGGGACCAAGGTCTGCAGAGCGTGGCTCTCGATGGGGGTAGGAATCTAGTGCACTACAGAACATAGTTTGGAATGCCCGAGCTGACCCCTGGGAGCTGTAAGGAAGAACCTAATACGGAATACCCTTATCCAGGGTATGTGGCATTAACCCACACACCCAACAGTTAGTAGTATTCATCACCAACTGATGCTGATGTAGAAGTTGGATAAAAGAGTTGTTCATGAATTCCGCACGTCTAATCTGTTCATGTTGGGGCAAAGGATGAAAGGAATGTGGAGAAAAAGTGGGAATAGAATTCAATTCAGGAGAAGACAAAGTGGGTGAAGTGGAAGGCAATAACGACTGTATTCCAAAATATACTCCACCCACCAGTAGTATAGAAACAGTCAGAAACAACAGGAATACCTGAAACAGAAAACATTTTGTTCTTACGACCTTATGCAATTTTGATCTTGACGCCGACATCCTCTCTACTTCTGACAGCTTAGAGAACTCCATCCTCTAAAAACCGTCCGTAACGTTCTTGACGCACTTCATTCTGAGTAGCGATTATCAATTCCCAGGAGTTCCCAGGAATCGACAAAAGTAACCGACCTAGTGTCAGGAACCTGCTAAACAGAAGGAAGTGGCCGTAACAAAGTCAGGTCCACAGGAGAGATCACCCTATGTTTCAGTGATGAAGAGGAGATAGAGATTGCAAACCTCAATGAAATTGAAGATCTCATATTTATGCTTGGGCAAGGAGCGTACATTTATTAATGCAGCTACACATGGTTTAGGCAGTATGTTATTCTTGCTAGTGGTAATTATCGGTGAGCGTCGGTAATTATTAGTGATATAGGAGCAACTTGGACAAGTATAAGGAAGAAAGTATGGCTGGTTAGCCAAATCAAGACGCTGACATTGATGAGATGTGGTATTTAGCGAAAGCAGAAAGTCGGAGTCATACGTAAAGGTTGTTGCTGGGTTAGTAATAGCAAAACTGGCAAGGGGGGTGGCCCTAGGCCCGGTCCAGGCGCGGACGGGCGCAGACGGGCTTGCCTTAGGCGCGCCCGCTGCGCTCGTCCGCTGCGCGGCCGGGGGTTGCACATATTATATCGGGGGGGAGGCGAGGGGGCGTGTCCAGAAGCAGTGGGCGTCGCCTGGTCTGGCGAAATGGCGGCAGTTTTGAAACCCGCAGCAGCGCTCAATCGGCTGCGCGGGGAAGCCCTGACCTTGATGCAAAGTGGGCGGAGAGCGGGAAGCTTATGGTAAACAAAGTATCACAACAAATTTTTAAAATGATTAAAAGCAGTAAATGCGAAGTGCTCCCGGCTGTGCCTCAGGAGTTCTAACAAACACTGGAACGGACGTGCGGGTGCGGTGTTACATGCTCTTCAAAGTAACACTTAGTTGATCCAGTGACTGTCTACTCTCTCTAGATACACATATTCTATCTAAGAGTCAGATAGTACCATGATCCATCCATTCAAAGTATATGCACACATACAGTTTCTGTTTCACCCACCCAGGCTGTTCTCCTTCCACCCATCCTTGCTTCATCATTGACCCAGTCATGCTCCATACCATATTCTTTCCTTCCCAGCCACCTCGGGGACCAAGCAAACACATATCATTCTTCTTTGCCAGTCACCATTAAATTTCTCGTCCTTCCACACTTACTTACACCCTTCTTTCGCTTTTTGTTCATCCCATCCATCAAGTTCATCTCAGATCTGATTGGGATTCTTCTCGCCAAAAACTTCACAGCTAAGTCGAAGTACATTTAGAGGAGGCTCCTACCTGGTTGATTTATAATACACCCATGCAGAAAGCACACTCTGCAGTCTTCAATCTCAATAAGTAAGGAATATATAGCTTACCTCTGCCAGCCACCACCGTGTTAACCCTCACAGGCACGTCCGCCACTTGCTCCGCCTCCTCCCCAGAGTTGTTCCCCTCGTCCAATACCACCACCTCCGCGCTGGCCCCGCCACCAGATGTTCCACCTACAAAGTACATTTAAGTATGTTAGAATACACCACTCACTACCATATATTATTTGGTCTAGGAGGAATAATGAAATGTGAAAAAAACAGAATACAACGTAATAATTTGTGACTGTCTACTCCAAAGTAAAAATGTACCTTTTTCCAGGGAATGGCTGTTGTCTTGCTGCACTTTTTGGCACAACTGATTAATGCTTGCTTTTTATTTTTAACACACACCACTTTTTCTCCTAACAGACAGAAGCTTGACTTCTAAGAACACGAGCAGGATCAAGTTCAAACCAGGTGAGAGCTCGGCTCAACCACAACAAATGTGTCCAATTAATCGTCAGCACTAAGCACTTTTCCATTTTCAGTTAAACGTTTTGTTTTATGACAAACTTGATTTTAATAAATAAGTTTATTTTTAATAAAGCTTTTAAACTTAAATAGACTCTGTGGTTTTTGGTCCTTCAGACTAGAGTGGATGAGCTAAAGGTTTTGGAATTTTTGCAAACATGAGTCCGTGCCTCTGACACTTCTTGACTCTGACTCCGTACTCTTGTCCTGCGTTGGATAATATAATTATCATTGGGGATCAATCATCGGTGACTTTGGGAGCTAAATGACTCTGCCACACTATCTAGTCAGTAAGGAGATTGGGGGTTCAACTACAAAGTCTGTTATCACTGAGGTATGTGGAAAGTCTAACAGCACCTATTATAATTGATAAGCTAAGCAATGCATTATTTAGTGTCCATAGTTCTGTTTGTGCAGATTTGTCCCTGCAACAGTAGTAGAATGGATTGTCCTACTATCCAAACCAAAAGTAAAGTAGTATCTTATTCTTTCTTGGTGGTCATTCACCTTTTTATTGTTGGCAATTGTCAAAGCATAAACATTTAGAAGACTTGAAAAGACATTATGGACAATCCCAGAGGACTGCACTCAGTGCATAGAGCTATTGCTGACTAGAATGGGAGTCCAATGGAATTGCCAAATGTGCAATCTTAGTTAGCTACACAGACAGACTAATAAGAATAATCTAGTAATACCACAGGGAGTCATAGTCGAGGCAGGATAAGAATTTAGATCCAGTCTACAAGAAGATCAAAGACGATTTAGAAAAAATCGAATGAGGAACGCAAGGAAAAAATAGGTACTCTATATTAAAATTAAAACTTACTGGGGCCAGCAAAGGAGCCCTCGCCTGCCCGATCCTGGCCTGCATCCTGAACAGCACCCTCCTCCTACTCCTGTGTCCTCTTGCCCCTAGGGGGAGCTGATGTACAACATAAAAGAAAGAAAGACCAGAAAACATGGATGATATTTGTCAACCAAATCAAACATTTCAAAAGAACAATAACAAAATATTTTGGCGAAATAGCAAATAGACAACTATTCTACGGGATATATTGACCGATCTCATGTGGTCTACTACGTTATTAGTATTGCTTGATTTGCGGACCGTCGAATTGGAAAGTTCTTATGTAACTCACTAAACAAAGTTCTAAAACGGTTTGCCTAGTATTGGCAGGCAGCAGTCCGCAGCACACGAAGTGACAGACAAAGTCCATCGTGATTGCAGATAAGCGACAACACTAAAGTTTCCTACTACATTAACCAGTCATTAAAATACTCAAACTATCAATCCACCACCACTATTTCTTCTTATCGCCATGTGTACAAAGAAAGGACTGGACTTGAGTCTGTAGGTGCTGATTTAGAAGCCCCTTGCGGCTCTTTTGCTCCCTTGTTGCGTGACTTTTATGACGCAGCGGCAGAACAATAGAGGCACAATGGTGCGGCGTATATTAACAACGTGACGCATATGGGAGATACATCACGTTGTAAAGCCCTGCACCATCAGGGGGCGTTCCGGCGCAAGGGAGGGCGTTTCTGCGCATGAACGCATCCTAAAAGTGGCTGAGGGAAATCTACAAGATTTCAATCAGTCACTTTAAGAACAATGATGCGTGACTCAAACCCTGCGCCTGCTTCAAGCAGGCGTACGGCTTGACGCAGCATTGGGGAGATAGGGCACCCCAGAGCATTGATGGAGCTGCGCCATCGTTGCGACGCAACTCCAGCAATGCGCCGCCTTTACGGCACAGATGCGTAACGCTTTGGTGACGTTTTGGGCCCATGGTGCACCGCATTGTATCTTATCTGCCCAATTCCTTTTCTATACATCTATGAAGTCCGGCGAATAAGGACTTCAAACAGGGTCTCCCAAGATATGATTTTTTATGTCCTGAGGATGGTCTCGGAAACGCAAGAATAGAGACCGAAACGTCGACAATTGCTTTTTCTACCGGATAATAAATTAGATTGTAAATAGGTAGAAAAGCTTCTGCAATTGTTGTATAGAGAAATTTTGTAGATCAATTTATTTGTGTGTTCTCTTACAACATTTTATATCTATCATGTACCCTTGTAACAAATATTAAATCTGAATACTCTTTCATTTACACCCTTTATTTTGCTCTCTTTTGTTTCAAAAAGATCACTGTTCAGTGACAAACAGAAATTAACTTAAAAAGACATTTGTCACAGTTGTTGTGCATTAACGGCATCAAATATATGAGGTTGTACAATTGTAGATATTTAAAATAATATTTGAAACATTAAGACAATTAAAACCCTTGAAGGTTCAATTACCATAACATATCTATTGCCCAAACCCTCAAGGGTATATTGGGTTGCTCACTTTTGTGTGCCGCATTGTAAATACGGCGCACCATGAGTGGTGGTGGCGTGGCGCACAATTACTGGAGCATCCCTGCTACTTTGCAGGGATGCGCCGGTAATTAAAAATCTGAACCTTAGTGTCTTGCATTACGCAGTTCTTTAAACCACACTCATACATAATTTCACAGGCCTATGAAATGAACACAAAATCGATAACAAATAAGCATAGTAGCAACACTACTGAGAAGGAGAGCAGTGCACCTGAAATGCACAGAAGATTTTGAAATATAATTTACCTACAATGTAATCAGCAGCATTATTGCTCTAGGTAAAAAACAAAAATTTGCAATATAATAACACACAGAGCAGGAGAAAACAGAGTAGTAAAGAAATAGCTACTACTACTCACCAAGCCCGGGGATCTCAAGGCCAAGCAGGTCGAGCAGATCGCGTTCACGGTCCAGGACATCCGTCCAGCGGTGGGTGGCCTGCTTGTAGGTGCGCCGGACCCGAGAGTGGTGGTACATGGCCCAGCACACCTTCTCCCACTGCTTCTGGCGCTCCCGGATCCCGTACCCGCTACCGATCCTGCCGCCTGCCATGATGGTCCTGGGGAGGCGGCGCTGAACATAAAAAATTAGTGTGGCCACCTCCTCCGGGCTGAAAATCTCCCGGGGTGCGACTGTCTCCCCCCTCAAACGCCCGCACGGGAGCCGGGCACGGGGTGCGGGATCCTTCCCCTTCTCGGGATGCTTCCCGGCTCCCTTCACCATGGTCTGGGCGGAAAGGAAGCTAAATAATAAAGAAAATAGAATAGGGAAGAGAAGAAAAGAAAAGAGTTTAAAAAAGTAGTTTAAAATTAACCAAAACTAGCAGAAAACACAAAAATATAGGGCTAGAAAAATAGAGGGATAGATAATAAGTAAAATAGATTAAAGGATGGCAGAGATCTAGAGAGGATACAAAAAGCATGCCCAGAACCATAGCAATGAATGAAAACAAGATGGCCGCGCCCGTTCAAGACCGCATGGGTAAGTTTGCGCGAGATTTTCCTTGCGATCACATGCGAAATTGTACTAGCGAGCCGCACACTTTGCGAGATTACACATCGCGCCCGGAAACGGAAATACGTCATGCAAACAAGATGGCTGTGCCCATGAACGACCGCAAGGGTAACTTTGCGCCGTTGCATATAGCCAGGTTCTGAGCTGGGATGGGGCAGTGAGATAAATAACGGTGATGGATCAAGCCCTGATCTTTGGACTGGGTAAGAGTGGTCTGTTTAACTCAGACACTCTGTTCATCACCACCCCCTTTTTGTAAATCGTTTTTGGCCACTATAGGTGTGGCAGGGTATACTCAGACATGAGTCCCTTTCTCACTGCTCCATCAGGATTCAAGCAAGCCGGGCCGAAGAAGGCTGAAATGCCAGAAACCGGTCCCCGGTAGCTTGTCTCCTTTCTGGTGAAGAATTGGCTTGGTAGTTTAGTCTGCCCTGTTCCCATGATGCACTGGGCCAGGGACAGACTGATTTGCATATAGCCAGGTTCTGAGCTGGGATGGGGCAGTGAGATAAATAACGGTGATGGATCAAGCCCTGATCTTTGGACTGGGTAAGAGTGGTCTGTTTAACTCAGACACTCTGTTCATCACCACCCCCTTTTTGTAAATCGTTTTTGGCCACTATAGGTGTGGCAGGGTATACTCAGACATGAGTCCCTTTCTCACTGCTCCATCAGGATTCAAGCAAGCCGGGCCGAAGAAGGCTGAAATGCCAGAAACCGGTCCCCGGTAGCTTGTCTCCTTTCTGGTGAAGAATTGGCTTGGTAGTTTAGTCTGCCCTGTTCCCATGATGCACTGGGCCAGGGACAGACTGATTTGCATATAGCCAGGTTCTGAGCTGGGATGGGGCAGTGAGATAAATAACGGTGATGGATCAAGCCCTGATCTTTGGACTGGGTAAGAGTGGTCTGTTTAACTCAGACACTCTGTTCATCACCACCCCCTTTTTGTAAATCGTTTTTGGCCACTATAGGTGTGGCACGGTATACTCAGACATGAGTCCCTTTCTCACTGCTCCATCAGGATTCAAGCAAGCCGGGCCGAAGAAGGCTGAAATGCCAGAAACCGGTCCCCGGTAGCTTGTCTCCTTTCTGGTGAAGAATTGGCTTGGTAGTTTAGTCTGCCCTGTTCCCATGATGCACTGGGCCAGGGACAGACTGATTTGCATATAGCCAGGTTCTGAGCTGGGATGGGGCAGTGAGATAAATAACGGTGATGGATCAAGCCCTGATCTTTGGACTGGGTAAGAGTGGTCTGTTTAACTCAGACACTCTGTTCATCACCACCCCCTTTTTGTAAATCGTTGCGCTACAAGCGGCTCGCTAAAACGCACAAAACCTTGTGAACTAACATGCAGCAAAAAACAAATCGCATATTCGCACGAATTTGCGGCTTCCGAATTCGATCTCGCGCAAGTTCGCGCCCCGCGAATCCCGCAAAATTGCAGAAAAATGAGTTTTGCAAAACTGAAAGCAATCAGCAGGTGCAAAAGTTCAAACTCATCATTAGTAACCATTCCCTGTAGTGCTTCCTGACTGGGGCCCCTCCAGAGTTCAGTTGCTAGTTGCAACAATTGTATGACCCTGCTCTGACCCTTACAGCAGGCTCATAGAATAGCTACAAGTAGGCCACAAACGTCCTGGAAAAAAAATTGCACTGCAACAGAAAGCAAATTACAGATAAGGAAGCAGGTGCTAGACTGAAATTTTAAAACAGTGACACATTAATAAACCAACCCCAAATTAATTCATGTCAGTTGAAGCAGGGCAAGTGTGCTTGCTTTTCCCCCCCATAATCTACAGTGATGATGAACCAGAGAGTGACATTGATGTACCAGAGGGTGGCATGGGTGAAACAGATGGTGGCAGTGTTGAAACAGAGGGTGCTGTGAACCTGTGATGATGAACCAGACGTAGAAACAACATAGTCGCGACCGTTGCGTGCCGACAAGTAAGTTCGCAATTGCGAACTGGTACAAAACCCTCGCGAACTGGCAGAAACCCTTGTGAACACAAAAAAACAAAAAAAATCTGCAAATTCGCGAGAATTAGCCGATTTTGCGTATTGCGAGTTCGGAAATACGCAAATTCGCGAACGCCAGATTCGCAAAATTCGCCCATGCTTATTGTGCACCAGACTTGCCTCTTTCAGCACCTCACTCTCTTCCATCTGTACATATCTTGCCTCTTTCTGCACTTCTTGTGCCTCCTTCTGTATCTTTCATGCCTCTTACTGTACCTCACTTGCCACTTTCTGCTCCTCTCTTGCCTCTTTCTGAACCGTACTCTCTTCTTTCTGCCCTGCACTTGCTTCTCTATGCATCTCTCTTACCTCTTTCTGCACCTCAATCGCCTCATTCTGCAACTCTGTTGCTTCTTTCTGCACTTCTCTTCCTTCTTTCTGCACCCCTCTTGCCTCTTCCTGTACACCTCTTGCCTCTTTTTCTACCTCTCCTACCTCTTTCTGCACCCCACTTGCTTCTTGCTGTACCTCAGTTCCAAATGAACGACCGCAAGGGTAACTTCGCGCCGTTGCGCTACAAGCGGCTCGCTAAAACGCACAAAACCTTGCGAACTAACACGCCGCAAAAAAACAAATCGCATATTCGCACAAATTCGTGGCTTCCGAATTCGATCTTGCGCAAATTCGAGCCCCGGGAATCCCGCGAAATTGCAGAAAAACGAGTTTTGCAAAACTGAAAGCAATCAGCAGGTGCAAAAGTTCAAACTCATCATTAGTAACCATTCCCTGTAGTGTTTCCTGACTGGGGCCCCTCCAGAGTTCAGTTGCTAGTTGCAACAATTGTATGACCCTGCTCTGACCCTCACAGCAGGCTCATAGAATAGCTACAAGTAGGCCACAAAGGTCCTGGAAAAAAAATTGCACTGCAACAGAAAGCAAATTACAGATAAGGAAGCAGGTGCCAGACTGGAATTTTAAAACAGTGACACATTAATAAACCAACCCCAAATTAATTCATGTCAGTTGAAGCAGGGCAAGTGTGCTTGCTTTCCCCCCCATAATCTACAGTGATAATGAACCAGAGGGTGGCATTGATGTACCAGAGGGTGGCATGGGTGAAACAGATGGTGGCAGTGCTGAAACAGAGGGTGCTGTGAACCTGTGATGATGAACCAGAAGTAGAAACAACATAGTCGTGACTGTTGCTTCTTTCTGCACTTCTCTTCCTTCTTTCTGCACCCCTCTTGCCTCTTTCTGTATACCTTTTGCCTCTTTGTGTACCTCTCCTACCTCTTTCTGCACCCCACTTGCCTTTTTCTGCACCTCTGTTGGTTATTTCTGCACTGCTCTTGCTTCTTGCTGCACCTCTGTTCCAAATGTATGCATCCCTCTTGCCTCGTTCTGCAACCCTCTTCCATGTTTCTGTACCTCTCTTGCTTCTTTCTGCACCTGTCCTGCTTATTTCTGTACCTCTCCTGCCTGTTTCCATACCTCTCTTGCTACTTTCTGTATCCCTCTTAACTCTTTCTGCAGTTCTCCTGCTATTTGTAGCACCTCTCTTGCCTCTTTATGCAACTCTATTGTTCCTTCTGTACTTCTCTTGCCTCTTTCTGTACCCTTCTTATCTCTTTCAGCACCTCTGTTACTTCTTTCTGCACTTCTCGTCCTTCTTTCTGCAACCATCTTGCCTCTTTCTACACCTCTGTTGGTTTCACCTGCACGGCTCTTGCCTTTTTCTGCACCTCTCAAGCAAATTTCTATATCACTCTTGCCTCTTTCTGCACCCCTGTACCCTCTTTCTGTACCTTTCCTGCCTATATGGCTGAGATACCCGCCACCCCCTCTCAACACAATCCCCAAATGAGGGAAACCGGAAACAGTTCTTGAAGTTTTTGGAAGTGGGAGGGAGTGACCCTCCCGGCCGTATTTATTAAAACAAAAAATTAAAACATTTAAACATTAATGTACAATTTCATACCACACTGCGATGTTTGGCTAACCTTAACAGATTCTCTAATACAGAGGTTCTCCTAGCCGATCTAACATCCTACAAAACATTTACTTGAAATATTGAAATTGTACATCCTAACGTTTAAGGGCCAACGGCAAGGTCGTAACCGGTGTCAAGATCCCTAACCAGACATACCCCCCCCACTTGGGAGGGGCGACAGCACTGAGGCGTACTCACGTGCAACTACTACAATTTCCCTTGTCTTGACGGGGGCACTTATCAACTCGACGCCAGTTAAAGGTCGTTCGAAGACTCGTGTGAGGTATCTAGAAGGTATCGTAGACCTCCCCCCAACCCCACACAACTTACCGCATCTGCCGTCGCAGATGTCACTGGCCCCGGGAAATTCCCCAGGAGGGGGCTGTAACCCCTCCTACACAGGAAGGGGCCTTGACCGCCTTTCCTCTTCTTCCGGCGACCCATCCTTAGAAGGGACCGCCTCCCCGTTGAGGGGCCAAAGGCCACCTCCCCCGAGCGCTCCCATCCGTGTTGGGTGACGCCCACTCATAGGGATCTTCCAATTAGTGCTCACCGATCATGACCTTACCGCCTACCGCCTGACCGAAATAAATACGACAAGTGCTAACTAAACGAAACTATATTGGCCACTACGACCGAAAAACCTGTGTCTAAATGGACCTCAAATCCGACATTCTTTAATCACCAACTTGTAACATTATACCAATCTTTATTACACATTAAATATCAACATAACACCAAAACAACCTGAAAACGAAACAGAATAACTGATCAACTTTATTAAAACAACTAGCTGTCCTCAGGGGCTGGTGGGTGGGTCAAAATTGGCTCTTCGTTCCGTCTCGAGCTCACGTGCAGCGGGGAGGTGCAGCTTCAGAGCACAGGAACAAGAGGATGTCTTCTGGTCTTGCGTCTCTTTTTATCCATCTTCAGGGCGGGCGTAAACCCGCCCCTGCCTGCCCCGAGGGCGTGGCCGGCGGCGTCCGTGTCTAGGCCAGCCCACTCAAGGGCGGGAAAAAAGCGCGCCCCGGCTACGCCGCTTCGGGCATACCAGCCGAGACGCGCCTCCTGCCCAAAAATGGCTTCCCGGGGGGATCGAGGCACTCTGCCATACGTTCGGGGGGACCGAGTGGTCGCCCCTTTCCATATGGCTGAGATACCCGCCACCCCCTCTCAACACAATCCCCAAATGAGGGAAACCGGAAACAGTTCTTGAAGTTTTTGGAAGTGGGAGGGAGTGACCCTCCCGGCCGTATTTATTAAAACAAAAAATTAAAACATTTAAACATTAATGTACAATTTCATACCACACTGCGATGTTTGGCTAACCTTAACAGATTCTCTAATACAGAGGTTCTCCTAGCCGATCTAACATCCTACAAAACATTTACTTGAAATATTGAAATTGTACATCCTAACGTTTAAGGGCCAACGGCAAGGTCGTAACCGGTGTCAAGATCCCTAACCAGACATACCCCCCCCACTTGGGAGGGGCGACAGCACTGAGGCGTACTCACGTGCAACTACTACAATTTCCCTTGTCTTGACGGGGGCACTTATCAACTCGACGCCAGTTAAAGGTCGTTCGAAGACTCGTGTGAGGTATCTAGAAGGTATCGTAGGCCTCCCCCCAACCCCACACAACTTACCGCATCTGCCGTCGCAGATGTCACTGGCCCCGGGAAATTCCCCAGGAGGGGGCTGTAACCCCTCCTACACAGGAAGGGGCCTTGACCGCCTTTCCTCTTCTTCCGGCGACCCATCCTTAGAAGGGACCGCCTCCCCGTTGAGGGGCCAAAGGCCACCTCCCCCGAGCGCTCCCATCCGTGTTGGGTGACGCCCACTCATAGGGATCTTCCAATTAGTGCTCACCGATCATGACCTTACCGCCACAGGCCGGATAGTTGACCGGCTATCCGGACCCCCCACAAAACTCCTACCTAAAGGTCATGTTTCAAAGATTTCAACCATGCTAAGAGGTCTCCTAAGAACAACTCATTCCCCACCCAAGACAAATGCACACCATCCCCCGAATACATCCTGTCATCATTAATACAGCTATGAGAAATAGAATGCAATGTCTTGGAACGGAACAACCTACTCACTTTATTGTTAAGCTTTCTAACAGAGTGATTCAAAGCAGGTATAGAGATAGCCCCCCGCCACACCTTTCGTGGAATCAGATGGGACCATGCAATCGTGCACCCCGGAACTCTCCTCGCCAACCAACTTACAGTGGAAAGCATTGCCTCCAGGAGTAGTCGTCTACCGATGGTGACCAAATCATTGCCCCCAACATGCACTATAACTATAGACGGCGGTGACCTTGTCCGCCCTAACAAACCCTCAAAAAATGTTTGAAACTGGTCAATACAGAGACCGCCCCTTCCGTAGAAGGACATCCTGTACCCGTATTCCCCAGCTACGTGAACCATGTCACCTGCTTTGAATACGTCTGCGGCACGCCTCACGTATGAGTGGCCCACGACCCACACCTCCTTTTTCACAGCCGGTGACGTCTGACCGCTGGCCCGGTGTAAGGTCGACTGCATAGTCCGCCCCGCCTCGTAGGCTTGCGTAACTGAAACCAAACAAAAACAAGAAGCGTGAGTACAGAGTACATAATTACAGCTTCACAACATGTGCAACCGCACATATCTTTTATAACAATTGGAGGACCAACGCCCCATTCGTTTCACTTGCTCAACATTAAGACCCCTGGCTGTAGCTTCCGTAGCAGCCCCTATCCGAAAGGAATGGGTCCCAAATTCGCCCGGGTTCAAGCCCGCAGCGGCAACTGACATCGCAAGCACCCGCTGAAACTGAAATTTCGTCAGTGGGGTGGCGTCCGCGTGTCTTAACAAAGTCCCCCCCCATGATGCCACCCTTCGTGCTAGGTAATCCTCTAAACACTTTACCGGACATATGGAGGACCCAGGAATCCTGCGTATGATGACGCAGTCACCCATCCCATCTTGGTCAGTCTTAGACTTTACAAAGGAGACAGTCATTGTTTCTCCCCTGATCTGAACGTGTTCCTGGCACAAACCCCCCGCCACATCCAGTTTGTTCCTTGCAACTAGTTCGCTTACCCGCATTGCTCCGTGAAATGCCAGCGTAAACGCGGCTCGGAACAGCACTGCCTCAAACTGAGATGAACATGTGGCAGGAAGTGTAGCCAACAACTGGGACAATCTATCCAAACCTATCGGGCGCCTTTCATCTACTCTGCGACCCTCAAGGCGTTGCCACCCACGCAGCGCTTTCTGTACAACGAAAGACGCTGTTGGGTCCTGGATAGCGTGTGCTCTGGCAACAAAGGAAATGGCAGCACGATGCCTCTGGGCCGTAGCCACCGATTTCCCAGCCCTACGTAAGGACATCAGGAAATTCACCACCCATTCCTCATGACCCCAAAGTCGCTCTCTATCACTCCCCAAAAAGGCTAAATAGGCCCGAAACGCCCCTTCATATGCCTTCCTCGTCCTTGGTGCTAGACTCTCTCCCACGAGGTGACGAAGTTCGGGGCACCGAGAGACCAGAGAGCTTCGGTAAAGGGTGCCGGCTCCGGGTCCGCTGAGGGAAGGAAACCCGAAAAAGCCTGCATTTGAAAACGAGACAGTGCGTCAGCTGCCTGATTCATCACCCCTGGCACGTGTTTTGCTCTGAATAGCACGTTCAATTGCATACATAGTAAAACAATTTCTTTAAGCAGTCTTAAGATCAGTTTACAACGTGCTGCCTGACTATAGATGCACTCGACCACGGTCATATTGTCCGACCAAAATATGACCGAGTGATTTTTGAACCCATCGGGCCATGTTCTCAAGGCCACCAAGATGGGAAACAGTTCGAGGAAAGCAATATTACTCGTCAGACCCTTCTCATGCCACCAAGTCGGCCATCTTTGTGCCGACCATTTTGTGCCGAAGATGGCGCCAAAACCTATGCTTCCCGCCGAATCTGTCCATAGCCCCAGCTCCTCAGAAGACACGGCTGGTTTATTCCAGACGATTCTACCATTGAAATCCGCCAAGAATGCTAACCAAATACGCATGTCCTGGCGGATCTCGGCCGATAGTCTCGTGCGATGATGGCCTTCTTTAAGGCCGACCATCGCTTGGGCAATTGAACGGGAAAAAGGGCGGGCCATTGTTATTACCCTCAGGGCAAAATTCAACTGTCCCACCACCTGCTGTAATTGTTGCAGCGTAACTTTTGATGCATTTATACACAGTTGCAGCGCAGCCCTGAACTTCAACACTTTCTCGGCTGGCAAACGGAAACACCCCTCAATGGAGTCCAACTCGATCCCCAGAAACTCGAGGCAAGTCGTAGGACCCACTGTTTTACCCGGCGCCAATGGCACACCTAACTGTTTCATCAATACACAAAATTCGGCCAAGGCCCGGCCACATTCAAGACCCCCGGCTGCCCCAAGAAATAAGAAATCGTCAAGATAGTGCATTACATCTTGGAAACCCGTTTTCTTTGTGAAGACCCATTGTAGAAAACAACTGAATTTCTCGAAATAAGCACAGGATATAGAACACCCCATTGGCATACACCTATCCATGTAATAACAACCCTGAAACATGAAACCTAGGAGACGCTGGTCGTCTGGGTGTACCGGGAGCAATCGGAACGCTGACTCGATATCTGACTTCGCCATCAGCGCCCCGGGCCCCAGGCGATTCAAAATGGCTACGGCCTCATCAAAGGATGCGTACCGCACCGAACACACTTCTGGATCGATTGCCTCATTTACGGAAAGACCTCGTGGAGCTGATAAATTATGAATTAGTCGGAACTCTCCAGGGTCTTTCTTGGGGACTACCCCTAAGGGAGAACAAACAAAATTCTGGACTGGGGGTGCACTAAACGGGCCAGCGACCCGACCTCGAGTCACCTCTTTTCGGATCTTATCCTGTACTACGGTTGTATGCTGCAGGACGGAGAGTTGGTTTTTACACTTATCCACACCCTGAAAGTCCCCTACCGGGATGCGGAAACCATACGAAAAACCGTTTCGCAGCACCCCAGCAGAAATACGATCCGGGTAATCACTGAGCCAAGGGATCATTGCCAGGGTATCAATGGGAGTGGGTAAAGGCGCCCCTCGGACTATATTAGACCTGTTTGGCACCTCCTCTCCCCCCGTTATCACCCGTTCTGGCTCTGCACGAGGCCTCAGGATGGGACGACCCACAACCACTACATTCATGTTTGAATTTACACGATCCCTGCGGTCTCGTACATTTTCCTCTGTTGTAATTAAAACAGAAACCCTTTCTTCCGGTATTGCTGGTAGGTTTCGAGTGATCGTCGGCCCCCGAACCTGATCGAAAGGGCGTCCCCGCATATTGTCGGGAGGATTCACCCACATTACTCCCCACCAACGGCATTTTTAACATCCCTGACTCCTTCATTTTATCCCAGGTCAAGGCATCATAACAATCCCAGGTTAAACTTTTATTATGCTCCTTTTCCTTTCTGAACATATTATCGTAACAAAACCAATGGTTACCCTGGTGCGATGTCGAGTACCCCATGATTCGTGATTGGTAGATTGGGAACTCGGAAAGCAACTCAGGTCTACGTTCCCCCAGGATTGATGTAAAGATTCCCCAGGCATTGCCCCAATTGGCGATATTCTCATTCACTTTAAAGGCGGCCATTTTTGCGCGCCAAACACTCGGATGCATGAGGTCCTTCTGACTCTTTACATGCTCCACCTCATAATGATCAACAAGTAACGAAAAAATGTTCACATACTCCCCCGCCCAAATCTTTTCCTTAATTGCCAAAGGAACATGTTGCCCCAACTTTTCTCTCCGAGAGGGTGTTGACTCATCCCTCGCGATCGGCAATGGCCGCTTACCTGCACCTGACGCTGCCTCTGTGGTCGCAACCGTCCCTGGTGTCTTGTCCCCCACTGCAGCCGGCACGGGCACCTTGGCTGCTTCCCGTTTCTCGCGCAATTGCTTAATCAGCTCCTGCGCTTCGACAGCCGTGGCGCCCTCGTTACCTTTTCCCAACCACGCTGCCAATTGTGCTGCCAACTCGGGCGGCATATCATCCTCGGACACGGGGGTGATCGGATTCCCCTCCTCTGGCACGGGAGTTGGAGCCTCGAGCGGAGCACTGGGACCGGGGATCTCCTCTCCCGCTGCCCCCCTCCTGGGCCTCTTGTTTTTCCCTCCCGGGGCTGCTCCCGCCAAAGGACGTTTTGGACCCCTTTCCTCATTCTTGTCCACCCGCTTCTTTAGCTCGGACATCTCCTTCATGAGAACACGCAGCATCTGGTCGGTATTCATGCGCTTTCCAACCTTCTTCGGCATTCTCCAACAAAGTAACTGAAAAACAAACAAGAACGATTAAAACGCTCAAAATTGGCTCTTCGTTCCATCTCGAGCTCACGTGCAGCGGGGAGGTGCAGCTTCAGAGCACAGGAACAAGAGGATGTCTTCTGGTCTTGCGTCTCTTTTTATCCATCTTCAGGGCGGGCGTAAACCCGCCCCTGCCTGCCCCGAGGGCGTGGCCGGCGGCGTCCGTGTCTAGGCCAGCCCACTCAAGGGCGGGAAAAAAGCGCGCCCCGGCTACGCCGCTTCGGGCATACCAGCCGAGACGCGCCTCCCGCCCAAAAATGGCTTCCCGGGGGGATCGAGGCACTCTGCCATACGTTCGGGGGGACCGAGTGGTCGCCCCTTTCCATTCTGCACCTCTCATGCCTCTTTTTGTACCTCTGTTGCTTCTTTCTGCCCTTCTCTTGCCTATTTCTGAACTTCGCTTGCCCCTTTCTGCACCTCACTTTCCTTTTTCAGCATCTCTGTTGCTTTCTCCGGCAGAACTCTTGCCTCTTTCTGCACCTCTGTTGCCTCTTTCTGCACCTCACTTGCCTCTTTTTGCACTTCTCTTGCTTTTTTTCTACACTTCTCTTGCTCCTACTGCTCCTCACTTTCCTCTTTGTGCATTTCTCTTGCCTGTTTCTGTACTTCCCTTGCCTCTTTCTGTACCTCTCTTGCATCTTTCTGCACCCCACTTGCCTCTTTCTGCACCTCACTCTCTTCCTTCTTTACCTCTCTTGCCTCTTTCTGCACTTCTCATGCCTCTTTTTGTACCTCTCTTGCCTCTTACTGCACCTCACTTGCCACTTTTGGCTCCTCTCTTGCCTCCTTCTGAACCTCACTCTCTTCTTTCTGCACCCCACTTGCTTCTTTCTGCATCTCTCTTAACTCTTTTTGTACCTCAATTGCCTCTTTCTGCAATTCTGTTGCTTCTTTTCGCACTTCTCATGCTTCTTTCTGCATAATCCTTGTCTCTTTCAGCACCTTTCTTGCCTCTTTCTGCGCTTCTTGTTCCTCTTTCTGTACCCCTCTTGCCTCTTTCTGTACACCTCTTGCCTCTTTCTGCACCTCTGTTGGTTCTTTCTGCACTGCTCTTGCTTCTTGCTGCACCTCTGTTCCAAATGTATGCATCCCTCTTGCCTCTTTCTGCAACCCTCTTCCCTCTTTCTGTACCTCTCTTGCTTCTTTCTGCACTTCTCTTGATTCTTTCTGTACCTCTCCTGCCTGTTTTGTACCTCTCTTGCTACTTTCTGCATCCCTCTTACCGCTTTCTACAGTTCTTCTGCCATTTGTAGCACCTCTCTTGCCTATTTCTGTACCTCTCTTGCCTCGTTCTGCACCTCTATTGCCTCTTTCTGCAACTCTATTGCTTCTTTCTGCATTTCTCTTGCCTCTTTTTGTACCCTTCTTATGTCTTTTAGTACCTCTGTTACTTCTTTCTGCACTTCTCTTCCTTCTTTTTGCAACCCTCTTTGCTCCTTCTACACCTCTGTTGGTTTCTTCTGCATGGCTCTTGCTTTTTTCTGCACCTCTCTAGCAAATGTATTTATCACTCTTGCCTCTTTCTGCATCCGTGTACCTTCTTTCTGTACCTTTCATGCCTATTCTGCACCTCTCATGCCTCTTTTTGTACCTCTGTTGCTTTTTTTGGCACCTCTCTTGCCTCTTTCTGCACTTCTCTTGCCCCTTTCTGCACCTCACTTTCCTCTTTCAGCATCTCTGTTGCTTTCTCCTGCAGAACTCTTGCCTCTTTCTGCACCTCTCTTGCCTCTTTTTGCACCTCACTTGACTCTTTCTGCATTTGTCTTGCTTTTTTCTGCACTTCTCTTGCCTCTTACTGCTCTTCTCTTTCTTCTTTGTGCATTTCTCTTGCCTGTTTCTGTTCTTCCCTTGTCTCTTTCTGTACCTCTCTTGCTTCTTTTGGCACTAGACTTGCATCTTTCTGCGCCTCACTCTCTTCCGTCCGTCTGTAGCGAGGTGTGGCTCACTGGTTAGAGGCGGCAGACCCGGAGGCTGAGAACGGCCCGGGACCAGGGTTCGATTCCCGACGCGGCAGGGTCGAGGACCAGGGTCAGCGGACTGATAATTCTCGCCTCGGTGCCCACTTTGGGCAGTGATCACACTCGGTAACTCTGGGCATTAAGCTTGCCTCATCGCTACAACGGCCCCCCACAGACGCCGGGGATGCCTGGCTTCACCTTGGAGATACCCAGCATGGGATCATCTCACAGGGAAAGCCAGGACGGGTTCCCCAGCGGTCATTCGCGCCAGGATACTCCGGTAGTAATTGAGCGCGCTACAAAACACCTTACATTTACATTTACATTTACCTCTCTTGCCTCTTTCTGCACTTATTGTGCCTCTTTCTGTATCTTTCATGCCTCTTACTGCACCTCACTTGCAATTTCTGCTCCTCTCTTGCCTCTTTCTGAACCGCACTCTCTTCTTTCTGCACCACACTTGCTTCTCTCTGCATCTTTCATACCTCTTTCAGCACCTCAATTGCCTCTTTCTGCAACTCTGTTGCTTCTTTCTGCATTTCTCTTGCCTCTTTCTGCACAATCCTTGTCTCTTTCAGCACCTCTTTTGCCTCTTTCTGCACTTCTTGTGCCTCTTTCTGTACCTCTCTTGCCTCTTACTGCACCTCACTTGTCACTTTCTTGTCCTCTCTTGCCTCTTTCTGAACCTCACTCTCTTCTTTCTGCTCCTTAATTGCCTCTTTCTACAACTCTGTTGCTTCTTTCTGCACTTCTCTTCCTTCTTTCAGCACCCCTCTTGCCTCTTTCTGTACACCTCTTGCCTCTTTGTGTACCTCGCCTTCCTTTTTCTGTACCCCACTTGCCTCTTTCTGCACCTCTGTTGGTTCTTTCTGCACTGCTCTTTCTTCTTGCTGTACCTCTGTTCCAAATATATGCATCCCTCGTGCCTCTTTCTGCAACCCTCTTTCTGTACCCGTCTTGCTTCTTTCTGCACTTTCGTACCTCTCTTGCTACTTTCTGTATCCCTCTTACCTCTTTCTGCAGTTCTACTGCCATTTGTAGCACCTCTCTTGCCTCTTTCTGTACCTCTCTTGCCTCTTTCTGCACCTCTATTGCCTCTTTCTGCAACTCTATAGCTTCTTTCTGCACTTCTCTGGCCTCTTTCTGTACTCTTCTTATCTCTTTCAGCACCTCTTTTACTTCTTTCTGCACTTCTCTTCCTTCTTTCTGCAACCCTCCTGCCTCTTTCTACACCTCTGTTGGTTTCTTCTGCAGGGCTCTTGCTTTTTTCTGCACCTCTCTAGCAAATTTCTATATCACTCTTGCCTCTTTCTGCACCCCTGTACCCTCTTTCAGCACTCTTGAAACTTCACAACAAGCTTATCCAGATATTTTGTTATTCCAATCTGTTTTCATGCTCCACAGGTAGCATCAGTAAACAATGTAATGTAATTCCTTTAATGTTGCTAACCCAGTTGGAGCAGTTACCCTTTCTGGGTAACCAATTTCTGGTGTTCTGCTTTTATAGTCATCAACTTTTGTTGGCTCTCCACTCCTTCCTTTCCTTGTCCAATGTCTCTGACATGCTGTTCTTCTGCTTCTG